>NC_073383.1:3029904-3059904 GCF_028641065.1 Leucoraja erinaceus
CTCTGCCTCTGCCGTGCAACATTACAGATGTGAAAGGACGCAGGTGCAGAATGTATTGCCGCAATTGTGATAATCTCATTAATCAAAGAACAGATAGCACTTAGATAGACACACCAAAGTGGAGTAACTCAGTCGGGTATGACAGTATCTCTGGAGAACAGGACATAGGTGATGTTTTGGGTCCTGAGACCCTTCTTCAAAACATCTAAAGGAAGGGTCTTGGCCTGAAACGTCATCTATCCTTTCTCAACAGATGCTGCCAGACCCGCTGAATTACTACAGCTTGTTGTGTCTATAATTTGGTTTAAACAGTATCGTGCAGTTCCTTCCTACACAACTAGGAAGCACTCCACTGACTAGACTTCTGCTGTGTAAATAACCTAATCAGATTAGATAAGACGATTGCCTGTGTCCTTGAACTTGTGTCTTGGACAAATCAACATTTTAGAGGGAAGATAGGAAATTCACAGGAAGGGGGGAAATAACCTTTATACGGCTGATGTAATTTGAACAGCGAACTGTTGCTCATTCAGTGGATAAATGGTTTAACGGATTTTTATAAGGTAGCCAAAAAGTGCTGGAGAGACTCAACGGTGCAGCACTTTTGTGTCTACCTTCGATTTTCCAGCATCTGCAGATCCTTCTTAAACGGATTATTTATAACTTTTTGTTCATATTTTGTTCAGTATTTTAGCTCGTGTAAAACACTCATTGTGTGTCATTTAAATTTGCAAATTTTTTCACATTTGGATTTAAACAACTAATAAATTGCACAATGATAAATGTTTGGTTAAAACTTTATGACTATCTTGTGGTAAATCTAGCGGGAACTATTCATTGGCTGAAGTCCCATTGATTCTCTAATTACCAAAGTGTAAAATACCATAAAGTACCCTTTTTGATTTTTAATATGTGTGTCTGATTTTGTAGTTTGAAAAAATATTTTTACAGATGTGTTTTAATAGGCATGTACAAGATGTGATCTGATTTATAGATCACCTCGATTTTTTTAAAATGTGTTTAAAAGTTCCAAAATATGTGCTATATCAGTAACTTATTTTTAACTATTGGAAAGGAAGAATCAAGAGAAACCAAATAGTGAAAGCTGAAAACAAGTCACAAAGCATCTTATAACCAAATAATTTGTCTTATCTATTAAATTTGAGCACATGTAAATACCGATCAATAATAGTAAGATTAAACGAGAACTTACCAGTTTGAAGTTTGATCTTGATTTTATGAGGAGTTACGATGAGCGATTACGTGAAGAAGGGCCGTCCGTCTGCGTGCGCGTCAATCTGCAAAGCAGCGGTGTTAAATCACAGATAGAAAGAAGACCTGAGAATAGTAAGATTGTGAAGAAACTAGAACTTCCATATGACCTTGATAGTATGGGGGTGGGAGCGGAGGGCACGTAATCGCTCATCGTAACTCCTCATAAAATCAAGATCAAACTTCAAACTGGTAAGTTCTCGTTTTATCTTACTATTTTACTTCGGAGACACGTGAGTGACTACGTGAAGATTTCAAAGCTCTGTGATTTTACGCCGGTTACGAATCCAGGTGTCACACACTGAATGGATTGACCATGGATGCGTGTAATCATTAAAGCATTCAGACATTACGTAGTTAAGTAAAGTAACTGATGCTTTAAATGAAAGAAAAGTTTTTAAAAAAGTTACCCCTCCCAACCTTGGGGGGAAAACTAAGGAACAGAACTTAAAATGGTACGTGCAAACTCCCCCAGTCCGGTTATGGGTTTGTTATAAAACCGGTGGACCGTTATTTCATTCGTCCATCCTGTAGCCACTAGGATGTCGTCAAGGGTCTTGCTGCCGATGTAGATGCAGCCCTGGTGGAGTGAGATTTAACCATATAAATGTTTACTCCTGCTACCGCCATTACCTCTTTTGACCATCTGGAGATGGTTTGAGTTGACACCTTTTGTGGTGTGTATTTTTATGGCTGATGAGGACCGATTGTTCTGAGCCTCTGAGGTTCTCCATAACTCTCAGATAGTGGTGTTAGTATGTTACCACCCACACAACCGTTGGTCCTCTGGATATGCCAAGAACTGGATCTCCATCCCTGGCATTCCTGGCCTGCTCTGTTTTATCAGGTTCCTGATTAGGAATGTTATGTTGTTCATATTGGTGTCATGTGGTACCCAACCGTAGCTTTTGCAGTGTCCTGGACCTCTTTGTCACATACCACCTCAGGGTTTAGTTATAGGCAGTCCCCACTGTCAAAGTAGGGTTAGTACCACGCTCACATCCCATGTGTCAGTGTACCTTGGCCTTGGAGGTCTTAAATTGTAAATTCCCTTCATGAATTTTGTTGTAAAGGGGTGCGTTCCTATCGAACTGTGCCCTGCTTCCGGCATCAGATTGGAGGAGAGTGCGCCTCTGGCACTATAGATGCACTATAACTTAGCTTATAGTTATAGTACAGTTGATAGGAACTCCAAGACATCCGTTATCCGAACTGTGTTATATTTGTTCGGACAGTCCTATGCCTTGAAATGGCCTCCTCAGAATCTGCAGACCAACAAGTTATACGTTCATGTAGTGGATGATTGCTCCCTGTAACTGGGTTACTAGGAGGTCCCTGCTCTTGGGTGCAGCCATAACTGGCTGGACTATAATTCCCAAAATCTTTGGGGACCAGGCTTGAGTAGGCCATTCTGGCACTACCAATATGCCTGTGGCTTAGTCTTGCTTGATTTTTGTCAAGCATCGGTTTGTGAGACAAATTGGCAGAAAGCATACATAAACATTCCTCCCCAATTGAGGGAGAAAGCATCCACTGCCTTGCCCATGGATCCTGCTTGCAGAACACATATCTGGGTAACTGATGGTTTAGTCTAGATGCATATAGATCAATATCTGGTATGTCAAATCGTGTATTTATTTCATTAAATACTGCCTGATTCAACATCTATTCTGTGTTGTTATTAAACATTCGTGATCCAGCATATCTGTCACCGTGTTATATCTACCTCGTAGATTTCCCAAATATTCCTCTCGATACACCAGTGCCAAATGAGGTTCAACAATCTGTCGTAAGATACAGATTTTACACTACCCTTATATGCCACCGCAGTGGTGTTATCAATCTGAATTTGAACATGCACCGGTTGCATATTGCTACAGAGAAGCTTGAGTCCACATTGTGCCCCCAACAATTCTGGGTAATTGATTCCATGTGTTGGGGAATACAGACTCCTGCTCATTCCATCTATCCCCACAGCTCTAGACTGTGTTGGTGTCTCCCCATCCTTAGCCGCTTGCATAGGTCTGAAGAACCACCGATGGCTTTCGAGCAAGATATCCTTTGAGCTGTCTCCCATTCATTATCCACCATAGTTATTCAACAATGGCCTCTGCTGGCAATCCATAGTTTGCCAATTCGGCCTGCATGTAATCTGAGTGTTCGTTCCTTTGCTTGATGTAAGTTCTGGTAATGCAAAGGCCCGTACTGCTGGGAATGCAGCTACTATTTGCCAATTACACTCGCTGTTTGCCTGATAGATGGCTAGAATTTGACTATCAGATCATTGCAGGCTTAATTAATATTGTCGTTTGCCCCTAGGCAAAGTCACCAACATATTTACTGTTTTTGATGGTAAATTCTTGGTAATCAATTACCCTTGTAGGTGTCAATTTTGATTTAACTGGATGGAGGAGGTAACCAATTCTTTCAAACAGGGTTTTGGTTTGCTTGACTGATGCTTCTGCCAATTCTTGGTGACTCCAAAATGATAATGTCCTCCAAATATGCCATTACTATGTGGTTTTGAGACCTTTGTAGTCCCAGAATTGGTTTCCGTAGTTTAGTCAATAGTCTAGGAGCTGACGTCAACCCATTTGGCAGAGCCATGCCATGCAGGTAATCTTCAAATATCTCCTATTCTTAATGAATTGACACCGAATAGTATGCATCTTTGAGGTCGATGCATGCCATTGTGACCATTTTATAGGAAGCTCCTATAAAACAGTAGTTAGACCGTAACAAAGAATTGCTGTTTCTAAAAGTCTGTACTGCTCAAATGAGTTAAACCTGGATGAAGTGACATCCTCCATCTGTCACCTGTCCTGGAAGGCAATCCTGCCCAAAATACTGGGCCTGCCTTGAAGACAATTCCGGTCCGAGTTCCAAGTCTGCTTGGAACCTATGTATGTTGTGCAGTAAAAAATAATCACATGTTGTTATCTGTTTTTTAAAACCAGATCTGAAATTCATGTTATTGTCATTTTGAACAAAAACACAAGAGTAAAATTACCAACATGTAACTGGTCCACAATCCCTTGTTTCAGTAAACCCAGACCCACCTACCTCCATGGCTACCGGTGGTCTTGTGGTAAGCCCAAAGGCCCCTGATGCGGGTTCTGTTTGGGTCTTGGTCTAAAAACCATATCATACTGAGCCTGCCTTGTCGGACAATTCTGGCCATAATTCTGAGTCTGATCATATTTCCGTGCCCAGCTTCCAAGCTACCACCGGCTTCAGTGAACTGCTTACCCCCCCCCCCCCCCCCCCCCCTATGGGGTGTGTTGTCGCCTACTGATGAAGTTTGCTTGTCGTTGGTTCCTTGATTGGTCCGACAGCTTTTGCTTCCTTCTTCTGATCTTGCCTGAAGAGAGGATTTGGCGGCTGGTTTCTCCAAAGTCACCCTGATAACGCTGTTCCCTCGCCGGCATTTGTGTGGATATTCTGCCAACTGCTGTCTCTTGAGGCCATATGCATGGGAGGATGCAGTGCCTCTGCCAGTCCGTCGCGCGTTGCGTTCAGACGTAATGACGTGCACGCAGACGGACGGCCCTTCTTCACGTAGTCACTCACGTGACTCCGAAGTAAAATCTAGGATTTGATCAGATTAACTATGACAACTCGCTGTATCAATGGGATGATTCATCTTGTTTTTGATCAACTGGAGATTCACTCGAACCTATTACATTTCATTCCCCATTCCTCTGAATCTGGATTTACAAACTATTTGACACTTATCTGTGAAACAAGCAAGAGAAAATGATCCATGTTTGTCCAAACTCTCCTTATAGCCAATACCCTCTGATCTAGGCAGCATTCGGGTACACCCTTATGCACCCCCGCTCTAAAGCTTCCACATCCTTCCTGTAATGAGGCAATCAGAGCTATACACAATAATCCAAATGGGGCTGACCAAATATTTATAAAGTTGCAACATGAATTCTTATACTCAGCTCTCCCAATGATGAAGACACGTAGTAAGCAAAATAGGTTGGTGGTGGAAAGATGGACTGGTACATAAAATAAGAATGTGGGAAAAAAAATCTCAATGGCCAGATATAAAGGCACTATATCAAATGGCCATTATACTGCAACAAGGTAGATGAAGTTGTGGCATAAATAGCCTAAATTAACTTGATCTGATCACCATTACCAGAGGTACCAAAGTTAGGAACTAAATATATTGCAAGGTTTACGATATTTTGTAAGGGTACACGCAAAAGCAAAAAAGGTGGAGCAGGGCCATTAATAAGGGATCAGAACAATAATGAGAGAGGATCTTGGCTTACAAAAGTGCTGGAGAAACTCAGCGGGTGCAGCAGCATCTATGGAGCGAAGGAAGATCTTGGCTTGGCAGATTGCAAAGTGGAATTAGAAACAATTTGGGTGGAGCTAAGAAGCAGCAGTGACAAACAGTGATGGGTGTTGTTTTGAACCCAGAATGCTTGTTGTGATGTAAGGCACATTAAACTAAATAAATTAGAAGGGGTAATACAGTATTCATGGGGATTTTAGTCTATACTAGACCACGTGCAGACCCGTTGGGTCTGCTCCCCCAATGGTGTGATCCCCAACCCAATATTCCACCATGCACCCGTCTCCTCCAATGGAACTGAAGCCGTTCTCAAAAGTAAGATTCCAGCACTGCCCTGCCTCTTTAAAAAAAAATCCAATGGCACCTCCCCTGCCTGCTGCAGCAGTGAAAAGTTCAGTGTTCCTGTCTTGCAACTTTGTTTCGAAGTGTGTTGGAAGCTGACATGTAAATGGAGAAGCCTGTTTATTTTTTGAAATACTTGGGGGTGGGTGGGAGAAGGAATTGATTAAAAACGTGCACTTCAACACGACGAAATGAAATGAGGACCCGTTGGGTCTGCTCCCCCAATGGTGTGATCCCCCAACCCAATATTCCACCATGCACCCGTCTCCTCCAATGGAACTGAAGCCGTTCTCAAAAGTAAGATTCCAGCACTGCCCTGCCTCTTTAAAAAAAAATCCAATGGCACCTCCCCTGCCTGCTGCAGCAGTGAAAAGTTCAGTGTTCCTGTCTTGCAGCATTGTTTCGAAGTGTGTTGGAAGCTGACATGTAAATGGAGAAGCCTGTTTATTTTTGAAATACTTGGGTGTGGAGGGGGGGGGGGGGAGAAGTATTTGATTAAAAACGTGCACTTCAACACGACGAAATGAAATGAGGAGCGGATACTTAGAAAGAAAAGCGAAATCTCTACCGAAATGGAAAATATCTCGGAGATTGAGCGTCTGGATTGGGCGTGGCAATAAATCAAAGGAAGAAATGCAGCCGGCAGCCATACATGCAAATGAATCCATTCCAATTGGACATCTGCGAGCATCGGCCATTCCGATTGGACATCTGCGAGTATCGGGCACGAATCGAAAGGCAGGAAGGGCGCCGGTCGGCAGTCGGTCGGATGGGGCCAGAGTTTTAAATATATAAGATAGATAGATAGATAGATAGATAGATAGATAGATAGATAGATAGATAGATAGATAGATAGATGGATGTAGACTGAGCAAATCAAATTAGTGCTTGTAAATTGGAAACACGGGACGTGGGTTACCTGAAAATGGAGAATTCAATGATCCTACCATTTGCGTTGTAGACTACTGAGGCAGAACATGAGATGCTATACATAAGTTTTAAGGAAGGGTCCCAACCCGAAATGTCTTCTGTCCATTTCCTCCACAGATGCTGCTTGACAGAAAGTGAGTTCCTACAGCACTTTGTTTGTTTTTGCTCAAATGTCCAGTTTCTGCAGTTTATTGTGTCACTGTGCTGTCTTTCTGGTTTGCGTTAGACCTCACCCTGGCGGAGGAGAAGGCTGGGGTCATACCCGTGACTGTGCAAACAGTGGATGCTCTTCCAAAATTCCTGCAGATTGGAGAAAAGCAGATGTGACCCTACTTAAAAAAAGGAGAGAGAATGGGAGAAAAAACTGGACTGGACCAACATGTTATCGACACCCAAAGTTGATAAAATGCTTTCATCTGTAATAAATGATTTGAGAATAAGATCCTGAGAAAATAATATGTGTGAGCAGAGTCAACATATAGAAACATAGAAACATAGAAAATAGGTGCAGGAGTAGGCCATTCGGCCCTTCGAGCCTGCACCGCCATTCAATATGATCATGGCTGATCATCCAACTCAGTATCCTGTTCCTGCCTTCTCTCCATACCCCCTGATCCCTTTAGCCACAAGGGCCACATCTAACTCCCTCTTAAATATAGCCAATGAACTGTGGCCTCAACTACCTTCTGCGGGAGAGAATTCCAGAGATTCACCACTCTCTGTGTGAAAAAAGTTTTCTTCATTTCGGTCCTAAAAGATTTCCCCTTTATCTTTAAACTGTGATCTCTTGTTCTGGACTTCCCCAACATCGGGAACAATCTTCCTGCATCTAGCCTGTCCAACCCCTTAAGAATTTTGTAGGTTTCTATAAGATCCCCCCTCAACCTTCTAAATTCTAGCGAGTACAAACCGAGTCTATCCAGTCTTTCTTCATATGAAAGTCCTGACATCCCAGGAATCAGTCTGGTGAACCTTCTCTGCACTCCCTCTATGGCAAGAATGTATTTCCTCAGATTAGGAGACCAAAACTGTACGCAATACTCCAGGTGTGGTCTAACCAAGACCCTGTACAACTGCAGTAGAACCTCCCTGCTCCTATACTCAAATCCTTTTGCTATGAATGCTAACATACCATTCGCCTTCTTCACTGCCTGCTGGACCTGCAGGCCTACTTTTAATGACTGGTGTACCATGACACCCAGGTCTCGTTGCATCTCCCCTTTTCCTAATCAGCCACCATTCAGATAATAATCTACTTTCCTGTTTTTGCCACCAAAGTGGATAACCTCACATTTATCCACATTATACTGCATTACTTGCGACCTGAAAATATTGACTGCTTGTCGGAGATTTTTAAGATGTGATTAATCGAGTAAATGAGGGAAGCCAGGAGGTTGGAAATCAAGGATGCAGCACATGGAATTGGAGATGAACACAGAATGCTGGAGTAACTCAGCGGGACAGGCAGCATCTCTGGAGAGAAGAAATGGGTGACGTTTCGGGTTGAGACCCTTCTTCAGACGGAGAGTCAGGGGGGAGGGAGACACAGAGATAAGGAAGTGTAAGGTGTGAAAACGAGACATCAAAGGGGATGGGGCTCAAGGTAAATGTAGATTCGATCATTGTTAGCGAGGGGAAGGTGACAACAAAGCATACAAAGATAAAAGTTTAATCAGGGAGACAGTCAAACTGGTCAGCGAACTGTGATGGGGGAGGGATGGAGAGAGAAGGAAAGCAAGGATTACTTATTTAGTCAGAGAAGTCTATATTCATACCCCTGGGTTGTAAGCTGCCCAAGGGAAATAAGAGGTGCTGTTCCTCCAATTTGCATTGGGCTTCACTCTGACAGTAGAGGAGGCCCAGGACGGAAAGGTCAGTGGGTAGATACAAAATGCTGTAGTAACTCAGCGGGACAGGCAGCATCTCTGGAGAGAAGGAATAGGTGACGTTTTGGGTCGAGACCCTTCTTCAGACACTGCGACAAGGTCAGTGTGGGAATGGGAAGGGGAGTTAAAGTGCATGGATTGAGAATAGATGAATGGATTGAACACAGAGTGGGAATCAGGAGATTCTTCTCAAGTTGACAATGTGTGTCCAAAGAGATATTCTAGCGATCGGCTTTTGATGCCAGTTATTCAAAATTTATGTCAACAGTTTGATTAGGGACACGGAATGTAACATTTCTCAGTTTGCTGATGACACAAAACTAAGTGGGAACATGAGTTGTGCTGATGATGCAACGTGGAAAAATGAAAGATTATCCAGTTTTACAGGAAATACCACGTGGAATATTTTTTGATGATACGTGGTTGAAAAATGCAGATGTTCAAAGTGAAAGAAGCACTGGTGACTACTGATATTGGTATCCTTGTACATGTCGTTTACAGCTTATGTAGCCACAGCAGAGAGTTAGGAAGGAAAGTGATATTGGTCTACCAAGGCCTTTATTGATAGAAGATTTGAGTGCAGGTAAAACCACACCAAGGGCATTGTGTGCAATTGTGGTCTCATTTTGTGAGTTTAGAAATGCTTCCCCTAATTAAAGAATCTGTAATCAGGGACCACTGTTTCAAAATAGTTCTCGTGACACCTCATTTGACTTTCTGTGAAGACTCTCCAATTGACTTGATAAGGAGAACAACACAATACGCAGTTCTCCGGTAGTGAAAAACGACCTGCAGTTCCTGGAATCTGAAGCTTAAGTAGAAAATGCTGGAAGAGCTCAGCCAGTCAAGCAGCAGCTGTGGAAAGAGAAATCAGTATCGAGGAAGGACATTGCAGCAAGACCTGGACTCCCTGATTACTATTTTCATGCTCCATCCCATTTGCAACAAAGACCAGCATGGAGTTTGCTTTCCTAGTCATTTGCTGCACCTGCATGCTAAATGTGTGCTTTAATTTTATGTAAACCCTGAACCCTCTGTCTAGCACCACTTTGTGATATTTCTCCATTTAAATGTTACTCTGCTTATTTGTTCCGTCAGCCGAAATTGATTCCCACATTTTACGCAATCCTTGGTCATGCATTTGTCCAGGTCTGTATGTAATTGGCCAATTCCACACTCCACATACATTGTCCTACCCAGTAGATAATATTGTTCATAGAGAGTGGGGCATGAAGAGATGGAGTGGTTTAGTTTTAGTTTAGAGATACAGCGCAGAAACAGCCCCTTCGACCCACTGAGTCCGCACCGACCAGCAATCCCCGCGCACTAACACTATCCTACACACACTAGGGACTTTTTACATTTATAGCATGGCAAGTAACCTACAAACCTGTACGTCTTTGGAATTTGGGAGGAAACCGAAGATCTTGGAGAAAACCCACGGAGGTCAAGGGGAGAACGTACTGTACATACTCTGTACAGACATGCACCCGTAGTCAGGATCGAACCAGGGTCTCTGGCGCTGTAAGGCAGCAACTCTCCCACTGTGCCACCGTGCCCAACATGTAGAGAACAGCTAACAATTTCATGAAGTTTTAATTGACAAATTATTACCAAATGTGTGCGAGAATGGGCAGACAAATTGTAAGCCAAACCTCCCGATATAGAGCGCATTAATGAACCCTTCTGATGAATAATAGGCCTTGCAGAAAAGATGCTGCGGGTTCTGTTCTTTTTTGCTTACTTTGCAGTTGAATGTAATTATGTTTGATCCTGCAGGGGCACGCAGGATGTGTTCCCACAACATGGAAAAGCTGCCCTGATTTTCACTTTCAAAAAGAACCACGGCAGGCAGAACAATTCTCAAAATGGCACAAAAGCATTTTGCAGAGCATAGGATCATGCCTACTCTAACGAGAGTGTGTAGTTAAAATGAATAACTCCCTGATACTTACAGCCTGGCCTTTTACATTGAAATTGGTGCACTGTGTACCGTGTAAGGCCTAAGGTGACTATACTGTTCCAAACATGATATCTAAACAATATATATAAACCCAGAATTTATAATTTTATATTTTTAATTATATTTTTATTAGAAGCGTAAACACATAATAGCAACACGGTTTGTTAATCAATTACATTCATACAAAGCTTATATTCTTTTTATAGCATTTTTTTAAAGATAGAACTGAAAAGAAAGGTCTATAAACTAATAGAAAGGGAGGGATAAAAAGAAAAAGAAAAGGAAAAAAAAAACAAGAGAAACAAACAAACAAAATTACCAATAACAGTTTTGGAGATAGGTCTGTAGATTATAAGGCATAGTTATTCATCTAATCCTGAGCTCAGGTTTCAGTCCAGTTTCTGTGTTGAACCAATTTACCTCTTTAAGAAATCAATAAATGGAGACCATATTCTAGAAATAGTTCTGATTTATCAATTAAGCCAAATCTAATTTTTTCCAAATGTAAGTTCTCAGACATTTCTGTAATCCACATTTTAATTGTGGGGGTTGTAGAGACTTTAGATTTTAATTCAGTGTTGAAAGATAGCATGCGTAGGAAGGATCTGCAAATGCTGGTTTGCACCGAAGATAGGCAGAGACGAGCGAAGAGACAGGGTAATCGAAGAGTTACTCCAGCTTTTTGTGTCTATCTAAAGATACCATTTTGTCTTAATTTAATTTTAAACTTGTATTGGAGCAAATAAAATGAAGACTGCGCTCAACCTTTATGCTTGCCAAAGAAGGAACACTGGTTCATTTAAATACAATAATGTATTGGAAAAATATGATCCCTACATTCTTGGAAATGTGAAAAGTTCCTCATTTAACAAATGTTCATTTTAATGACTGCTGAAAAAATGACTGGTTGAAATATTTGATACTCATTATCTCAGTAACGTTGAGTGGCTCAAATGTTCCGTTAACCAAACAAATGGTTCACCAAGTGGATTGAAATCATCTAGTCAGCAATTAATGTCAGGATGTGTTCATTAATTTTGCCGTGCAGAAGCGAGCACAGTTTGATGGGTTTTTCGGGGTACTGATTGTGAATGATCAGCCATGATCACATTAAATGGCGGTGCTGGCTCGAAGGGCCTAATGGCCTACTGCACCTATTGTCTATTGTCTATTAGGGGTTTGCAGTGCAGTTCCTACCTCATGAATTATCTCTGTTTGAAATGAGCAGATGATTTGACCAGAAAATACTTATCATCCGCTAAGGTTGATTTCAAAGTTGCCAGTTGTCAAGTTTCAGCTCAGTGTTTACTTTGAGCAAAAATGCTGGGGCTTTCCAATGCTTTCCTTTGGTAATTAGTTTGATACTTACCAGGAAAAATAAATCTGTTCTTTTCTCAATAAACTTAACGGCCTGTCCCACTTGGGCGTCATTTGCGTGTAATTTACGCGACAGGCCGGTAGTGACAGACGTGCGAATCGTGCTTCTTTTGGGAGCCATTGCGATGTCGTTCGTACTTAGATCGATGTCCGTGGCAAGGATTTTCCCAGTGAAAATCAAATATGCTATGGTGAAAAAATTTCAAAACTACGCATGCTTTATACCTGGTTGGTCACGTGATGCGGCGCTCAAACTACGAGCAAATGGCGCACCGACGGCGTACAGGCGGCGCATGGTTAAGGACGTTGTCGCACGGTGATGCATAATAAATTAGCATAGGCAATGTTCGTGCATCACCGTGCATAACCATGCATCGCCACACGCTACACGTATGCCGCAAGTACGTCAGCGCACGCCATCAGTACGTCAGCGTGCACAAGGGATACATCACGCAGTTGGCGGGCGAGGATTTTGAGTACTGCAAAATCCTGGGGCGCTGCACGTCACTGCGTGTCACTGCATACGCCACCATGCCTGCATGCGTCACGAAGCACCAACCAATTTTTAGGATGTCGCGCAAATGACGCCCGAGTGGGACATGCCCTTTAAGCCTTTGATTGAGACCATTGATCTGCAAGTTGTAACTGGCATAATTAGCACAATGCAAAATGTCTTGAATGCGCCATTTTCTAATTATGATGTTAACCTCGAGCATTTTTGAGTCAAAGTCTGAAGAATCAGTAACATTCATCTGGGTGAATTTAAATATCATTCACACAAACCTCTCATTTTCTATTTTTCCTATTCGAACATAGTCCACACTGTACTTCAAATATCATTGGTCAACATTTCATCCCTGCCAAGTGACCCGAGCAGAAACATGTTTCAAGTTGCCTTAACTACAAGAAGACATTGGAAAACATACACAGCGGAATTTTGCCTTCTGACAAATGTGAAAACCTTCTCATTTACTAAACCGATTGAGGTTGTAAATAGACGTATCATAAGCATTACCTAGCGGCAATTTTATATAAACCAGTTAATTCATCTTATAACAAGAACGGGATTGGCAAAGAATAAGGATTTGTAACAGATTCCCAGGCTTAACTTTCTTAGGAAAGCTCATTTAATTTTGAATTGTCATTGTATGGACACATCAGGTGCCACAAAGGTGATAATTCTGACCCTTGTATGATCTATTTTAAAAAAAAAGTTTCATTAGGCATGATTTGAATACTCTAAGGGTAAACAAAACTGGAACGGAATATTTTGTAAAATACATCATGTGCTATAACAGGCTAGGAAAAAACACATTAGCTTTGCTGTTGAGATATATATAACCCTATTCTCTTGCCACTAAGATATGAGTGAACATATATGTCAAGGTTATGGGGAGAAGGCAGGAGAATGAATGGTGTTAGGAGGGAGAGATAGATCAGCCATGATTGGATGGCAGAGTAGACTTGATGGGCCGAATGGCCTAATTCTGCTCCTTACGTCCCTTATGAACATTTATCAATATTGCAATACTTGTTTTCATTCTCTTGTTCTTAATTACCATTTGTTGGTGCTTATTATTGATTCTGACTTCTACTCTTTTAAATTTAACTATTAATATTAAGGAGATTCTACTTACTCACTGCAAACTGTCTGGATGTATCCAATTTCGCTCTTTTTTTCTATCTTAGATGAAAGTTGCAGTTATCTTTTATCAAATCAAAGAGTTTTCTGTCAAAATTGTAAAAAAAAAAGATTCCGTTTGTTTTGTCAGAGGGTGGTGGAGGACAGTTCTCTGGATACTTTCAAGAGAGAGCTAGGTGGGGCTCTTGAAGATAGCGGAGTCAGGAGATATGGGGAGAAGGCAGGAACGGGGTACTGATTGGGGATGATCAGCCATGATCACAGTAAATGATGGTGCTGGCTCGAAGGGCCGAATGGCCTACTCCTGCACCTATTATCTATTGTTTATAAACGCAATGTTCTTTACTTATCATTGCTGGATTTGGTCAGTCATCTGTTGAATGGAGAGCAATGGAACATGTCCTGCCTTTGCTCATCAAGTTCCTCGTTTTTTAGATCCTTTTAGAGGCATTGAGCATTTGAGTTTTTTGCAAGGTGAAAATGAAAGTATCCACCAACTTTGTGCTTCCAAGTGCACAATTCAGAACAATTCACTGTTGTAACAATTCCGGTGAATATGATTCGATATGATCTGAAGAAGTATTTCGGCCCGAAACGTTGCCTATTTCCTTCGCTCCATAGATGCTGCCTCACCTGAGTTTCTCCAGCACTTTTGTCTACCTTCGATTTTCCAACATCTGCAGTTCCTTCTTGAACATAATACGATACAACTTTATTTATACCAGAGGGTAATTGGTTTGCTACCAGTCAAAAGATACAGTGGCAAGGCATTGAAAGTAATAATAATAATAATAATAAACTTTATTACGGACTCGAGATCCAGACAAGGGTCAACATTACATTAGAAAAAAAATGCATTGCATATTAAAAAATATAAAGTACATATAAAATCCTAGTATGTCACTTATAAAAGCATCATAAATTATATATTTTTAAAAACACAATACATAAGTTAAAAATCCAGATTAAAAGAATGATCAATGTCCTACAACGAGACAACGATACCAGTGTCTCCACAGCTTGGATTTGTAGCGTGTAGTGCTAACCCTTATGTTTGACAACGCCACAATAATAACATTTTTAGAGTCATTTATCCTGCAAATGAATTTATACATGTGATTTCTTAGGATAGCTTCTGAAGTACTGACTCCTGCAGCCACAAACATATTACTGGCACTACACCATCTAGGTTTCCTTAGCAGTGTTCTCATGGCATCGTTATATGCCACCTTTAGTCTCTGCAAACTTGTCTTTCCATAGTTTGACCACAGGTGCGCAGTGTAGAGTGGTGTGCAGTATGCTCTAAATAGCGACATCTTCACTACATCTGCACACGCACCAAATTTACGCAAGAGAATATTCGCCTGTACATACAGCATGCGTCATTGCCTATAAATATCCTCATCATCTGTCATTTGTTCTGTAATAAAATGCCCTAGATATTTTACCTTATTACAGACACTAAGATTATTGTCAGACAATTTAAAATCGGGAAATGTTAGACATTTATCCTCTTTGGTTCTACAGATCATAACAGCACTCTTACTAACATTATATTTAATGTCATGTTCCACACCATACACAGAACATATAGTAAGGAGCTGCTGGAGACCAGCGTTAGATGGAATAAAGATCACAAGATCATCTGCATACATAATATGGTTCACTAAAATATTACCAATCACGCACCCAGTGTTACAGGCTTTCAATTGTTTATTCAGATCATCAATAGATAGATTAAAAAGGACTGGGGACAAAATTCCCCCTTGTCTGACACCATTGCTAACCCCAAATGGGGCTGAGACCCTATTGCCACATTTTATTTGCATAGTCTGGTGGGCATACCAGTAAGCCAGAATTCTCACAATGTATTTAGGCACCCTCTTTGACTCATTTTACCAAACAGCTTTCTGTGATTAACACGGTCAAAGGTTTTGGAAGCATCAATAAAGCACATAAGGATTGAAGAGTGTTTGCCTCTATATTTGTTTACAATCTCCTTTAGGGCATATATGCACGTCAGTGCCATGTTTAGCTTTAAAGCCAAACTGGTTATCTGTGGAGTTAACAAACTCATTTATTCTATCCAGCAGAACTCTTTCTAAAACTTTTGACAATATGCTGGCTAAAGCTATGGGCCTGTAATTATTTAGGCTGCCTAATTTACCAGCTTTGTCCTTAATGACCGGCACTAACAGGACAGACAACATTGAGCCTGGTAAAAAGCCAAACAAAGTGTCATGTGCATTACTATAATAATTAGATTTAAGTGACCAGTTATTGCACAGCACATATGTAATATTGCACACATATGAAATTAAATTATCGTGGAAAGTCCAGGATGAGGGATGTGCAAGGATCCCTCATCCTGGATCTTGGGTCAGTCTACCCTACGACAGAAGGGGGAGGAGTTGTACGGTTTGATAGCCACAGGGAAAAGGGATTTCCTGTGGCGTTCTGTGCTGCATCTTGGTGGGAACAGTCTGTTGCTGAAGGTACTCCTCAGGTTGACCAGTGTGTCATGGAGGGGGTGAGCTGTTATTGTCCAGGATGCTCCGTAGTTTGACGAGCATCCTCCCATCCAAGACCACGTCCAATGAATCCAACTACACCCCCAGGATAAAGAGAATAATTCAGTATTCCATGGCCCATCAGTGTCACCGAGAAGAATTTGAAGTTCTGATATTTTTGCTTTGTAAATGCAACAACATAGCGATATGTTGCATTGCCGAAAGAATATTTATGATATTTCATGGAATTTTTTTTTGACCTTTTCCTAGATGAAAAGCAACCATTTGCTGCTTCTGAACAGTTGGTAGCTATGGGTGGAAGAATTGGCCCAGGTCTCAGGTCCTTTGATAAAGTTACTCAGACGTCTATATTCAGTGTACAGAGACGCTGCCTGTCCCGCTGAGTTACTCCATCATTTTGTGTCTGTAAACCAGCATCTGCAGTTTCTTCCTACACACAGTGATAAATTAATTGGGTAAATGGACCAGTTACTAATTCCAAAATAACGTGAAAGTTTTCATGGATCTTAACCATTTTGTTTTAACTTTAAACTGATTTATTTTTGGAACAGTTATTTTCCTTTTATCAGTGTGCTACATAATTGAGTATTCGTTAATAGAGCAAGTTGGACGGCTGAAATAGTTTGCATTTCACAATGAGGACAGAATGCTTTTCGTGATCTTGTAGAAGATATCATCATTGTAGTAAACTTTGTCTTTTATGAACACTTTATTTCCAATTTGCTTCTGTACCAATATTACACATTGGGCATAATTTAGTATTAGCATCATTAGCATAATATTACTACTTCAGACTGATGGAGAGTCCCAGTCCAAAATGTTGTCTGCCCAATTCCCTGCACATAGGCTACCAGACCTGCTCCATTCCCCAGCAATTTACTTTTTTCCTCAAGATTTCAGCAGCCTCTCGTGTCTCTACTTAGAAGCTGCTTATAAATAGATAAATCGTTCTCTTAACAAAAAAAGTTTAGTTGAAAAAATGCAGATATTTAGGGGATACAATGAATTCCGATGTTATTCCAGTTTGTTTAAATGGTAAAAATAGCAGGCTCACCCAGGTAATGCTGACAGTCTACTAAATATGACACTGTAAATGTTTGGGACTAGGTACCACAAATTTGGCTGATTGATATTATGGTGTCACAGTCCTCAATACATAGAGCATGGAAACATGGCCTTAGACCCAACGTGCATGCCAACATAGATGCCCCATTTACACTAGCACCAGTTGTCTGCATTTGCCCCATATTCCTCTTAACCTTTCCCATCCATGCAACTGTGCAAATGCTTTTTAGATATATTTTATAGTCCCTGCCTCAACTACCCTCGAGGGCAGCTCGTTCCATATACCCACCGCCCTCTGTGTGAACGCCCTTCATCCACTCATTCATGTATGAATTTATTTATCTATTTATTTATTTGATTATTTATTTATTTGTCTGTCTACATATTTTCTGACATTTCTTAGGCTTGCTCGAAATAAAAACAGAAAATGCTGCAAATAGTCAGCTGGTTAGGTAGCATCTGTGGAAGGAGAGTCGGATATTGCTTCAGCTTGGGAATAGCATAATTGAGGCAAGTTGTATGGTGGAGAGAGAAGTACGCACAGGAGGTTTGTCAGGCAAAAGTGATTTAAATGAACAAGAGAGGTAAATATTGTAAGGATGAAGCTGAACAAGGTTCTTCTGCAGTTGTATAGTGCTCTGGTGAGACCACATCTGGAGTATTGTGTGTAGATGGCTAGTGCATGTGCCTTTAACATAGTGACCTCACCACCCTTAACCACTCCCCTTATTAGGTGTATAATTGCATGTTCCCTCCCTGGGGTCTCTCTCTCTAGCTCCAGTGACAGACCACGTACAGCTAGTATAGCAATTATGTGAACAGTTAATAAAAGCTACAGTTAAGACAATGTGTTGTTGAGACTTCTTTACATTGCGTACAGTTTTGGTCTCCTAATTTGTAGGAAGGACATCCTTGTGATTGAGGTAGTGCAGCGTAGGTTCACGAGATTGATCCCTGGGATGGCGGGACTGTCAGATTCAGATTCAGATTCAACTTTAATTGTCATTGTCAGTGTACAGTACAGAGACAACGAAGTGCATTTAGCATCTCCCTGGAAGAGCGACATAGCATATGATTTGAATAAATATTTACATTAGCATATATACAGACATAGTGTTTTTCCTGTGGGAGGAGTGTCCGGGGGGGGGGGTGATTGGCAGTCACCGAGGTACGTTGTTGAGTAGAGTGACAGCCGCCGGGAAGAAGCTGTTCCTGGACCTGCTGGTCCGGCAACGGAGAGACCTGTAGCGCCTCCCAGATGGTAGGAGGGTAAACAGTCCATGGTTGGGGTGAGAGCAGTCCTTGGCGATGCTGAGAGCCCTCCGCAGACAGCGCTTGCTTTGGACAGACTCAATGGAGGGGAGCGAGGAACCGGTGATGCGTTGGGCAATTTTCACCACCCTCTGCAAGGCTTTCCGGTCGGAGACAGAGCAGTTGCCATACCATACTGTGATGCAGTTGGTAAGGATGCTCTCGATGGTGCAGCGTTAGAAGTTCACCAGGATCTGAGGAGACAGATGGACCTTTTTCTGTCTCTTCAGATGAGGAAAGACTCTGCAGGGTCAACCCCAGGAAGGCTGCTGGCCCAGATGGCATCCCAGGGAGAGTATTGCGGGACTGTGCAGACCAGTTAGCGGAGGTTTTTAGCGACATCTTTAACCTCTCTCTGTCAATGTGCACTGTCTCTAAATGCTTTAAGACTGCTACCATCGTGCCTGTACCCAAAAAAACATCCATTACCAGATTGAATGACTATAGACCTGTTGCTCTCACTTCAACGGTGATGAAGTGTTTTGAACGGCTGGTCCTGGCCCACATTAAGTCCTCACTCCCACCCACCCTGGATCAGCATCAGTTTGCATATAGAGCTAATAGGTCAATGGAGGATGCCATCAACATAGCTCTACATTCTGCACTGACACATCTGGAGCGTCCTGGCTCATATGTGAGGATGTTATTTGTAGATTTTAGTTCTGCATTTAATACCATCATCCCAGCAGAATGGTGGGCAAACTGTCTGATCTGGGTGTTAATGCAAACACATGCGGATGGATTAAGGACTTTTTAACAGACCGCCCACAGACTGTCAGGATGGGGTCCAATTACTCCCCAGTCCTGACGCTCAGCACAGGAGCGCCACAAGGTTGTGTGCTGAGTCCCATCTTGTATACAATATACACTTATGACTGTATACCAACACACAGTACAAACAGGATCACCAAGTTTGCGGATGACACGACTGTGGTGGGACTGATAAACAACAACGACGAGTCTGCCTACAGGGATGAAGTCCAAAAACTGACTGTCTGGTGTACCAAAAACAACCTGGTACTCAACCCATCAAAGACAAAAGAACTGGTCGTCGACTTCAGGAGGAAGAGGAGAGAGGAACCTGCTCCCTTATACATCAAAGGAGACATGGTGGATAGAGTCACTGGCTTTAATTTCCTGGGAATAAACATCTCCCAGGACCTCAAATGGCAAATGAACACCGTCACTCTCGTGAAGAAGTCACATCAGCGGCTGTATTTCCTGAGGTCTCTGCGGAGAGCAAACGTCTCACAGCCGCTGCTGTTGGCCTTCTACCGATGCGCCGTGGAAAGTATCCTCTCCTATGGAATCCTGGTGTGGTTTGCTAGCTGTACTGTGGCTGAGAGGAGGGTGCTGCAGGGAATTATAAAAACTGCGCAGAGCATTACAAACGCTCAACTGCCCTCCTTGGATGACATATATAGGGCCCGATGCTTGCGCGGGGCTACAAACATCAAGCAGGACACATCCCACCTGCCAACCACCTTTTTATCTGCTACCCTCTGGGAGGCGATTTAGGTCTCTGAAGGCTCGCACCGGTAGACTAAAAAATAGTTTCTACCCATGTGCGATAAAATAACTTAATTCCAACAGAGAACACTGGGGAAGCAAAATGTAATTCCAAGAAATGCAGCCAAATTCTTTTAAATTCATTTTAAATACTTATTTATTATTTTACTCATAAGTGTACATATGTGTGAATGGTTGCCGTGTTTGTATTTTTTTAACCGGAGGAGATGTACATTTCGTTGCACAGCATTGTGTAATGACAATAAGCGTATTAATTAATTAATTCATTCATTCATTAAAAAGACTAGGCTTGTATTCACTGGAATTTAGTGCGATGAGGGGGATCTTATAGAAACATATAAAATTATAAAAGGACTGGACAAGCTAGATGCAGGAAAACATTTCCCAATGTTGGGCGAGTCCAGAACCAGGGGCCACAGTCTTAGAATAAAGGGGAGGCCATTTAAGACTGAGGTGAGAAAAAATCTTTTCACCCACAGAGTTATGAATTTGTGGAATTCCCTGCCACAGAGGGCAGTGGAGGCCAAATCACTGGATGGATTTAAGAGAGAGTTAGATAGAGCTCTAGGGGCTAGTGGAGTCAAGAGATATGGGGAGAAGGCAGGCACGGGTTATTGATTGGGGACGATCAGCCATGATCGCTATGAATGGCGGTGCTGGCTCGAAGGGCCGAATGGCCTCCTCCTGCACCTATTTTCTATGTTTCTATCTATGTTTCTATGAGTGGTAATTAGTTACACATTGTAAAATATGTATCCTGCACTTAAATTTCTTCCGTCAATGATGACTTCCTGAAAGGCCGACACCTTATTCTTTACCCGTTAGTGCAAGGGTAATGAATGTGACCAGGCTGACTTGCACACCCTACCTTTCCTTAGCATGGTGGCAAGATGAGATGAGGACAAACTTTTTCACCCAGAGAGTTGTGAATCTGTGGAATTCTCTGTGTAAACCTGTTGGTTTACATCGAAGATAGGCACACAATGTTGGAGTAACTCAGTGGGACAGGCGGCATCTCTGGAGAGAAGGAATGGGTGATGTTTAGTGTCGAGACCCTTCTTCAGACTTGTATCTTGCGGTTTGATGTGGCCATTCTGGTCGGCGCTCGGTGCTAGTTGTTTACATAAGGTGACTCTCATCTACTATGCTCGTTCCCTCTGACGCCAGAGGGCCTGTGATCTGGGTGGTTTCTTGCATCCATCTCTGCTAACTTGCACCCTTGTTTCTGTCATGCCTGTCTCTATACCATGTCTCATGTGAGCTTTTCCACTTGAGAGGGAAAGAGATTAGAAACGGATACGGAGAGAGAGGGAGCAGGAAGGAATACCGAATACCGAAAATGACACACTGAAAAGGTTCTTGTGTCAAACAGCATCACAAGATTGCTGTGGTAATCTCTTTATTTTGCTGATAGATGCATGAAGAAGAAGCACACTTTATATTGTGCTGGTGCTGCATGACTTCGACCAGCTGGATCTTGAAGTGGCTCGTCTTGTCTTTAATGGTTCCTCTTGGTAAAATTTTCCCCTTACATCGTAAAAGCAGGTCAAGCTGCAATATCATGTGATGACTACCTGTTCCTAACCCCATGTCACATATTTGGGTCGAGATAGCACTGACAGCACTAGGCCGGTACTCGATAGAGTTTGGAAAGGGTGGGGGGTGGGGGGGGGGGGGGTGGGGACGGGGGGGGGGGGGTGGGGGGGGGGGGGGGGGGGGGGCGCGGGGGGGGGGGGGGGGGGCGGTGTGTTGGGCGGGGGTGTTGTTTTTTTTTTTCTGGTGGAATTGGAATTGGGCTGTAGCTGAGAACTGAACTGATGTTTCCACTAGTGGGAGAGTCTTGGATTCTCAGAGCCTCAGAATTAAATGATATTCCTTTAGGAAGGAGATGATGAGGAACTTCAGAGGGGTGAATCTGTGGAATTCATTGCCACGGAAGGCTGTGGCGGCCAAGTCAATGGATAAGGTAAAGATAGATAGATTCTTGATTAGTACGAGTGTCAGGGATTATGGGGAAAAGGCAGGAGAATGGGGTTAGGAGGGAGAGACAGATCAGCCATGATTGAATGGTGGAGTAGACTAATTCTGCTCCTATCACTTATGACCTTATGAGACCGTTCTTCAGACGCTGACTGGTGGTGCTTTTAAAACAAACCAGTATTGTGCACGTGATTAAGATGATAAAGGCAAGCTGATTAAACTTGTACGAAGGCCCGGCTTAGATGAAATAAAAGTAGCTAATAAATTCAGTAGCAGTTAGTGACTGATGAACCATGCTAAATACAGTGTGCCTGAACCATTATAATTATGAAGCTAAAAATATGAATTTAAGATTAAATCACTCAGCTCCTCAATCCTGTTCTATAATTTAATACATTTTGGGCCAATCTGATTATAACCTCAACCTTGCACTTCCAACCACAAATGTTCACCACTCTATCTCATATCTGCCTACTTCTGCCTTAGAAATGTTCAATGATTTTGCTACCACCAAGTCTCCAGAATTGTCTCCCTTTGAGGAAGAGAATTCAAAGGACTCTGAAAGGGAAAAACATTGCATTGTCTCTGCCTTCAATGGTTGACCCTATTTCTAGATTCTCCCACAAAAAGAGCCATCTACTTTATATTCACCTGTCCAAAGTTCTCAGGATCAGTTTTGAGTCCCTGATCATTTTTATAAACTCTAGTGGACACAAGCCAAACTTGTCCAAATTTTCCTCCTAAGATAATTCATCCATTTCAGCTAGTTAGCGTTCTCTGAACTGCTTACGTTGCATTAACATCTCTTCAAAAATAAGGAGAACAATACTGTACATGGGTGAGTAGGAAGGAACGGCAGGTGCTGCTTTACACTGAAGATAGACACAAAATGCTAGAGTAACTCAGCGGGACAGGCAGCATCTCTGGAGAGAAGGAATGGGTGACGTTTCGGGTCGAGACCCTTCTTCAGACTTGTATCTTGCGGTTTGATGTGGCCATCAAAGGAAAGTGGCCATTCAAGGAATAGAGATCCTGCTTCAGACCTGAGGTCTGTACCTCAGACCTTCAGGTTGTCCAGATGTGGTCTTGCCAATGTCTTGTATAACTGAAGCAGATCCCTGCGTGCATATTGAAATATCCTAGAAATGAACAATAATATTCGGTTAACTTTGCTAAAATTGCTTAAAAACTGTAATTAGCACCGTCTTTTGCAATTAAACACCCAGATCTCTTGCACCTGCATTTCTGCAAGCACTCACCATATCAAGACTTATTTTTAAAACGAGTTTCTGTCTAAAAGAATAATCACACTTTATCATATTTTATACTCAAGTCGCCAGTTTCTTGTCCATTCTCTCAATCTATCGATATTCCTTGATGATGTATCAATCATTTTGTGTGCTAACTGTGGTTTTTCAGAGTGGTTGTGTGGTATTTGAATAACTTAATTGAAGGAGGGAATGATTTACCATACATGGCTCTCACACATTTATGTAAGACCACAGTGCAGTATGTTACGATCTAGTCTACAGAGCTGGGTTTACTATTGGACACTCCCTCACTAACACAGAGCATCAAGTCATAGAGTGATACAGTGTGGAAACAGGCCCTTCGGCCCAACTTGCCCACACCAACCAACATATCCCAGCTACACTAGTCCCACCTGTCCACGTTTCGTTCATATCCCTCCAAACCTGTCCTATCCATGTACCTGTCCAACTGCATCTTAAATGTTGGGATAGACTCTGCCTCAACTCGATCCTCTGGCAGCTTGTTCCATACACCCACCACCCTTTGTGTGAAAACGTTACCCCTCAGATTCCTTTTCCCCTTCACCTTGAACCTATGTCCTCTGGTCCTCGATTTGCCGACTCTGGGCACGAGATTCTGTGCATCTTTTAGTGAGCACATTTTATGGCCATCAATCTTCAAATGATACAATATTGTTACAAGATATAGCCACATGACTGTCTCTGAAGGTAATAGAAACACAGCAATTGCACTAAATAATGCAGGAAGGAACGGCAGGTGTTGGTTTGAATAGAAGATGTACGAAATAGGTTGGATTTGGCACCGTTCAAAAACGGGCCACAGTTAGCAATAGTGAACCAGCAGCAGCAACATCATTTTCTGCTGATTCGATCTGTGACTCGTGGTTACCATTCCTATCGGACCAGAAGATCGACCAACCCTGGTTCAACAATGATACACGGAGTACTGAAGGGCATGCTGGGAGTGCCCCCAAGTGGTTCTAGCGGGTGAATTAATACATTTGTGAAGCTCAACACAGGACCATTGAACTGAATGCAGCGCTGGACACGATCCCGACTACGGGCGCTGTCTGTACGGAGTATGTACGTTCTCCCCGTGACCTGCGTGGGTTTTCTCCGAGATCTTCGGTTTCCTACCACACCCCAAAGACGTACAGGTTTGCAGGTTAATTGGCTTGGTAAATGTAAAAAATGTCCCCTAGTGGGTGTAGGATAGTGTTAGTGTGCGGGGATCGCTGGTCGGCGCGGTCCGAGTGGGCCGATGAGGCTGTTTCCGCTCTGTATCTCCAAACTAAACTAAACTAAACTAGGGCGAAGTGATCTCATATTGAACAGAATCACCCAAAGCAATTGGACATGAATGGGGAAGTGAAAATGAACACAGGAAAATCACCCATGACTAATGTTCAGGAGCCCAGCTTGTGAGTACTGAAGGTTTTTAAAGGTCGCAGATGTTTTAGCCATGTTTAGTCAGAAGTGAGGAGTACATGGTCTCTCACTACCGAGCGCAGCCTCCAGCCAATTTGACCCATGCCAAAATGATGCTGAGAATCTGTTGAAAATACCATAGGTTATGCAACCACACGACAATTGCAGTTGATGCACTTAAACTGCATTCCAGAAATGGTTGTGTTTCTAGCATCCAGCAACCTGCAGACAGAGGCACTGCAGGTGTTTCTGCACCGTTACTTGGCTCCAGAGATCATCAGAACCTTGATACAAATAATGCGGCTGAATTCAACCGCTGTGCCAATAATGTTCTTTGATATCGGCAGAATGTAATTGAAGTGCATCGAGGAGCTCGGGTAAAATGTCAGTCAGTGATCATGAAGGTTGGAATCGTACCTTGTAATTTTTGGAGGTCGATCATCTTAATGCCAGGACGTGGCAGCGGGTATTCCTCAGGGCATTGTTGTCAACCCAGCTACCTTTAACTGCTTCATCACAAAGAGAGAGTAACGGAGATGGAAAGGAAAGGTTAGGTGAATATGGGCCAAACGTGGGCAAAGGGGACTAGCTTGTATAGGGCATCTTGGACGGCATGGACTTTTTGGGCCGAAGGGCCTGATTCTGCTCTGACTATAATTTCAGGTGACTAAATTTTTGCCGTTGGTGTCACTCAGCCAATTCCTTTGTGCCTTATCTGTCTATCAGAATAAGAGTTAGTTAGTTTAACCCTCCTCCCGAAAGCTGCCTCAGCTGCTGGGCGTTTCCTACAGCTATCGTCTGCATCTTTCAGCTCTTACAAGTTCTATTGTTCTCGTTCTCTCTCTCTCTCTCTCTCTCTCTCTCTCTCTCTCTCTCTCTCTCTCTCTCTCTCTCTCTCTCTCTTCTCTATCTCTCTCTCTCTCTCTCTCTCTCTCTATCTCTCTCTCTCTCTCTCTCTCTCTCCCTCTCTCTCTCTCTCTCTCTCTCTCTCTCTCTCTCTCTCTCTCTCTCTCTCTCTCTCTCTCTGTCCCTCTCTCCTCTCTCTCACTCTCTCTCTCTCTCTCTCTCTCCCTCTCCCTCTCCCCCTCTCTCCCTCTCCCTCTCCCTCTCCCTCTCTCCCTCTCCCTCTCCCTCTCTCCCCTCCCTCTCTCTCTCTCTCTCTCTCTCTCCCTCCCTCTCTCTCTCTCTCTCTCTCCCTCCCTTTCTATCTCGCTCTCTCTCTCTCCCTCTCCCTCTCCCTGTCTCTCTCTCGTTCTCTCGCGCCAGCTCTCTCTCTCACTACCTTCATTAGCCTGTCGAGCAGAATGTCTTACTGAGCAGCTGGTTGCCATGGCAACCCCAGCCTCATTCTATTCAATATACAGGTCGTTTGAGGATTCAGCGTCCAATATTTGTAATATCCGTCCATATAAATGAGCATTTGGGAGACTATAAAGGGATGGATTTGTTGGCTGATGTTGGGCTGCGGGCATCTAATCCCATGTGGGAACTAGATTCATGGCTGCATTTCGGATTTGATGTTCAGGTTCCAAATGATCCTTACAAAGGTAACCTGGGCAAGACCTGTATTTGTTTCACCTTTATCGTCTAGTTTAGCTTAGAGATACAGCACGGAAACAGGTCCTTCGGCCTACCGAGACCGCGATGACCAGCGATCCCCGCACGCTAACACTATCCTACACACTCTAGGGACAATGTCACAATTATACCAAGACAATTAACCTGAAAACCCGTACGTTTTTAGGAGTGGTAGGAAACCAGAGGTCCCTGAGAAAACCCACGCGGTCACAGGGAGAACGTACAAACTCAATACAGACAGCACCCATAGTCAGGATCACAGCAGGGTCTCTGGCACTGTAAGACATCAACTCTACCGTTGCGACACCATGCCACCTTTTGTTCCATCCCTTTTCCTCTCTGTAGTATCACAAATTTGTTTTCTCTTGGCCCCAGTTCTTGTTAAGGGTTGTGGGCTAGAAATTGGCTTTCTTTTTCTCCTTTCACTGGTGCTATCTCAGCAGCTCAGTGGTTCCATTGTCTTTTGTGTTTATTTCAGATTTCTAACATCTGCGTTTTTTTGTTACTTTCAAACTCAATGTGATTTTGTGGAAAGGAAGTAAAGTTTGACCATTTGATTAGCATTATCCGCTCAAGAACCAGCAATGTGTGGTGAGAAACAAGAGGCTAGATAGAGGAGGTGCCAGATTTAGATTTCCATGTTTATGATAAAGGGCCGTCATTTATGCCTCATTTACGCGACGTTAGGTGCAAAGTCGCGCGCAAATCACGCGCCATCATGCTGTCTGGTGTGCGAGACGTTATTAGAATACCCTGCGGCGCGCGGCAACGCATGGTTACGCATGGTGATGTAAACATGCTTCATCACTCGTTACACGTGAGACCGTCGGGATGCCAGCGTGCGATGCCAATGCGTCAGCGTGCGTACCAAATGCGTCAGCGTGCAGCACAAATTCCTGGAGCGACGCACGATACCGCGCACAACTCCACACTCCCCCATGCCTCTCCATGCGCCCATCGCACGCTACCCTTGCGTCACAACGCAACGACCTATTTTACATATGACGCGTAAATGAGGCGCAAATGACGGCCAAGTGGGACAGGCCCTTAAGGTGAGGTATCAAATGTTGTCGTGTGGTAAAAAACTCATGGTATATTGGCTTGGGTAGAAAATCAGTTGCCTAACAGGAAACGTTTTATAGTTGGCAGGTTGTCTTGAAACATGTGGAACTGGGATCTGCTACAGTTTTTTTTAATTTATAATAATGATGTGGATAATGCACCAGAGGTGCAGGTGCTAATTTTGCTGTTGGGACAAAGATATACAGGATACAAGATACAAGATACATTTAATTGTCATTTGGACCCCTTGAGGTCCAAACGAAATGCCGTTTCTGCAGCCATACATTACAAACAAATAGACCCAAGACACAACATAATTTACATAAACATCCATCACATCGCTGTGATGGAAGGCCAAATAAACTTATCTCTCCACTGCACTCTCCCCCCCCCCCCCCCCCCCCCCCCCCCCCCCCCCCCCCCCCCACCCCCCCCCCCCCCCCCCCCCCCCCCCCCCCCCCCCCGATGTCAGAGTCAAAGTCAAAGCCCCCGGCTGGCGATGGCGATTGTCCCGCGGCCATTAAAGCCACGCCGGGTGGTGCGAGGTCGCACACCGGATCTTGGTGTTAGAGCCCCCGGCGTGCGCTCGCAGAGTCCCGCGGCCATTCCAAGCCGCGCGGGGCGGTGATTTTAGGCCCCGCTCCAGGAGCTCTTCAACCCCGCAACTCGGGCAGGAGAAGTCGCCGTTGCGAGAGCCCTGAAAAGCGGTCTCCCTCCAGGGACCCGCGGGCTCCCGGTGCCGCCGTCCGCCAGACACGCAGTTGCAGCCTCCGACTCTCCGGTCGGGCCGCAGCAGCAGCAGCAGCAGCAGCGCTCCACCACCGCTCCACCCGCTCCGGACTCGGCCAGCCCCGCGACGGCGACGGTAAGTCGTCGGCACCAGAGTCCCCGGTCTCTTCCTGTTGGAGGCCGCTCCTCATTGCAGCCCCAACGATAACGGAAACCCGACGAGAAAAGGTCGGGTCTCCCGTGCAGGGAGAGATTTAAAAGATACACACACACCCCAACAAAAAGACACACACACACCCCAACAAAAAATAACAAAAACTACATAAAAACATAGACAGAAAATAATAAAACGCGGACGGGCTGCAGAGGCCGCTGCTGACTAGAGTCGCGCCGCCCACCGGAGATACAGGATAGCCAATGCTGGTGCATAGAAGATTGTGGTGAGTTTCATTAAGGCCATAAGTGATAGGTACAGAATCAGGCCATTCAGCCCATCAAGTCTACTCCGCCATTCAATCGTGGCTGATCTATCCGTCCTCAGCCCATTCTCCTGTCTTCTCCCCAGAACCCCCGACACCCATTAACATTATTAATATAGGCTTTCACTGAGCTGTGACTCTGACAATGTGGAAAGTAGCCCACACTCTGGTTTACACTGAAGATAGACACAAAATGCTGGAGCAACTCAGCGGGTCAGGCAGCATCTCTGGAGAGAAGGAATGGGTGACATTTTGGGTCAAGACCCTTCTTCAGATATTGGGTCTGAAGAAAGGTCTCGACCTGAAACGTCACCCATTCCTTTTCTCCAGAAATGCTGCCTGTCCCGCTGAGTTACTCCAGCTTTTTGTGTCTCTCTAAGCATTTACTATTATCTACTTGCACTTCTAACAAAGCATTAAAAACAGTGACAACATTAACAGAAGTTGTTGCTAGTTTCTACTGCCTCTAGTTTTGATTTGCAATAGGAAAAATGTTGGCTTTTCTTCAGTAGAATGTAATCACTACAATAACATTCACTCTTCCTAAAATACATTGTTTTTATACAAAATGATTATTTTAAAACTTTTTATAGTTGCTCTAGACTAACTTTGGCAGGGAATAAGAGAAACTTGGAATGCAGGAAACCTGACAAGCAGTAGTTTAGTTTAGAGAAACAGGCCCTTCGGCCCAACGAGTCTGCAGCGATCAGTGATTCCCCACACTCTAGCACTAGTTCTAAACACACGAGGAACAATTAGCCTACAAACCTGTACTTCTTTGGAATGTGGGAGGAAACCGGATGCTCCCGGAGAAAACCCACACAGGTCACGGGGAGAACGTACAACCTCGGTACAGGCAGCGCCCATAATTACTGATGCATGATGTTTCTATTAAAGAGTCGTGGGCCTGTCCCACTTGGCGATTTTTTTAGGCAACTGCCGGCGACTGTCATAGTCGTAGCAGGTCGCCGAACAACCGTCGACAACCTACGTCATCCTGACGACAACCTACGCCAGCACCTACATCAGGATAAGTCAAGCTACGCTCATTGGCATCAACATGTTGAAAATTTAGCGGAGACCAGAAAGGAGCTACGACTTTTTGCGCGATTGAGGAGACTAGTCCCGGCGAACATGTGGCGACAAAGCAGTCGCCTGTCGTTGCCTAAAAAATTGCCGAAGTGGAACAGGCCCATTAACATTAGGATAAATGAAGCGGTTCCAAGCCTTGTAAATCTGGCCAATGATCTTTGATACATTGTAGTAATGCACATTATTGTGTCAATTTAAAGGATCAATTTCACTGTTCAAA
>NC_073383.1:3714904-3897404 GCF_028641065.1 Leucoraja erinaceus
CACAAAAAGCTAGAGTAACTCAGCGGGACTGGCAACATCACTGGAGAGAAGGAATGGGTAACATTTTGGGTCGAGACCCTTCTTCAGACTCTGATGTTTTGGGTCGAGACCCTTCTTCAGGCTGCTCAAAATCAGGCCTGCCCAAAAAACCCAGTGGACCTCAGCTTGAATCGAATTGTTTACTTCAATAAGCTTAGGGAGTTTTCACTGATTTGGATCCTTTGCAGAAACTCTTAAAACTAAACACTTTGTTTAAGTGCATGGGTGATCTTAAAAACAATTATCATGTTGATAAAAAAACTGACCTGTGAGCGTCATTGAAGTAAATGATTATAATTTTTAAAGGCATTTTCTGCAAATAAATATGTTATTCAGGTATTGGACTGTAGATATTAAAAAAGATTGATTGTATTTATGTTCAATTTTCAAATGTATGATAATAAATCTGTGCTGGGTTATTACACTTAAACAAATAATCTTTTGTTGGTTAACAAATAAACAAATTCCAGATTGAATTATAAATGATGCACCCTGATTACACAGTTTCCTGGAGAATGTTATGTTACATTGTACAAATGAATGTGTATGGAATTACCCTAGTTATTTACAGGGTATTGAGGCCAGAAATCATTGCTCATTCCTAACTGCCCTTGAGAACCCAATGGGCTGCCATTGAAATCATGTTCATAAGTGATAGGAGCAGAATGAGGCCATTTGGCCCATCAAGTCGACTCCGCCATTCAATCATGGCTGATCTATCTCTCCCTCTCAACCCGTTCTCCTGCCTTCTCCCCATAACCCCTGACACCCATATTAAACAAGAATCTATCCATCTCTGCCATAAAAAATCCATTGACTTGGCCTCCACAACCTTCCGTGGCAATGAATTCCACAGATTCACCACCCTGTGACTAAATGAATTCCTCCTCATCTCCTGCCAAAAGGAATGTCCGTTTATTCTGAGGCTATGACCTTTGGTCCTGGACTCTCCCACTGGTGGAAACATCCTCTTCACATCCACTCTGTCCAAGCCTTTCATTATTCCTTCTGGTGAAGCCACCTCTCTCAGTGCTGATGCAAGTTCTCAACCTGAAATGTCGACCATCCCGCTCTGTCTTGATGCTGCCTGGTCCAAAGTTCCTGCAACAGTTCCTTACTGGCTCCAGATTGCAGTATCTATGGCCTTTTATTTCTCTCTCGTTGTTGTGGGGTAGGGAATTAGTGTATTTAGAAATGAATGGCAATAAATTTGCAGGTCACGAAGATGGCGTCCAAGGTGGACAGGGTTGTGAAGGTGTTTGGCCTGCTTGCCATCATCAGGCAGGGTGCTGAGTACAAGAGTTAGGAAGTTATGTTACAGGGCGGTAATGGTGGCGCAGCGGGTTCGATCCTCACGTGATGCTGCTGGTTGCTAGGCAACGGGAACAAGCTGTACCTAAAAACCACGTGGGCCTGAAGTCGCCACAAAAGTGTTTGGCAACACTTGAATCTGTCATGGATTCCAGAATGGCAGAGCTGAGCAAAGATTAGCTCTGCTCTATAATCTTTGGAGCTGAGCCTCTTGGCACCACAAAACTCATTTGCTGCTTCTGGACCAATGACGTTGTGAAAATGATGTGGGTTCTCAGGCTGATGCTGTCCGTAACTAAACCAAAGCGCCTTTTTTGTGGAAATAGCAAACAAATTTCAACGGTACTATAAATCAGGCTCAATTTTACACAACAGCATTGTTCCATTCCATCCCTATTTCCTCACCTTATTGCTGGAAGTCAGCGAACTTATCTGGACACAGTTCAATAGGCAGCAGCAGGTCTCTGATAACCTATCTGTGGCATATTTCATGTGCCTTTCAAGTCACTGAGCATTCGGTGGTTGGGAAGCATCTTAACTGAGTCCCAATGCATTAAATTTTACTATCAATATAAATGTTTTGTGGCCCCAGCCATGGCCATTAAATTACAATCAAGAACAGTTGATTTCCTTCCCTCTCACTCTCTCACTGAGATACTGACGTCAATTGTGATGTCAAACCGGCTAATATCAGATCAATTTAACATTGTGCACTCTGACAATTATTCTCATATCACATAAAATGGTTCTGTGTATTTTTTATTTTATTTTTGCTCTACTTTCCCAATCTGGTCCACTTTTGTTTTTGCTTTTTTGTCCCCGTTGTCATAAAAATAAATGCCAGCATTTATTTCAAGAGGACTAGAATCCAAATGCATGGATGTAAAGCTGAGGCTCTTTAAGGCACTGGTCGGGCTGCATTTGGAGTATTGTGAGCAATTTTGGACACCATATCTGAGGAAGGATGTGCTGGCACTTGAGAGGACCCAGAGTGGGTTGACGAGAATGATCATAGGAATGAGTGGGTTGACATACGCTGAACGATTGATGACACTGGGCCTCTACTCGTTGGATGAGGGGGGGGGGGGGGACCTCATTGAAACTTACCAAATAGTGAAAGGCTTGGATAGAGTGGATGTGGGGAGGATGTTTCCACTAGTAGGAAAGTCTAGGACCAGAGGTCATAGTTTCAGAATTAGGAAGGACTTGTGGAGGATTATTTTTAGTCAGAGGGTGGTGAATCTGTGGAATTCATTGCCACAGAAGGCTGTGGGTGGCAAATCAATTAATATTTTTAAGGCAGAGACAGGGAGATTCTTGATTAGTACAGTTGACGGGGTTATGGGGAGAAGACAGGAGAATGGGGTTAGGAGGGAGAGATAGATCAGCCATGAATGGCTGATGGCGGAGTAGACTTGATGGGCCGAATGGCCTGATTCTGCGCCTATCACTTATGACAAGATCTTACAAAATAGATCTGCATTCTGCTCGATAATCTTATTTCAATTTTTCTGTGTTTTTCATGTCTATTTTTTGACCGCATAATCCTAAACTGAGGGGCTCATCAGAAATCACATCTAATCTGCTCTCTGTGTGGAATTTTGGTTGACTTAGAGAGGACTCAAGTTTGAGGGACTGAGGGAGGGACTCACCATCAACTCCCAGCCTTTGGGTTAATGGCGCCTAGCTTCAGATAATCCTCTCCTCTCACAAAAGAAAAAAACTGTTGTGAGATAAAGAATGGGCAGCATGGTGGCATAGTGGTAGAGTTACCACCTTATAGCTGCAGAGACCCAGGGTCGATCCTGATTACGAGTGCTGTCTGTGTAGAATTTGTACATTCTCCCCGTGACCTGCGTGGGTTTTCTCTGGGATCTTCTGTTTCCGCCCACACTGCGAAAACATACAGGTTTGTAGGCTAATTGACTTGGTAAAATTGTAAATTGTCACGTGTGGGTAGGGTAGTGTTAATGTGTAAGGATCGCTGGTTGGCATGGACTCGGTGGGTAGAAGAGTCTGCTTCTGCGCTGTATCTCTAAACTAAACTGGGCTGGTGTTTGTATTCAAATAAAATTGACAAAAACAAGGGGGCTGATTATTATCTCAATGGGGTTAGGTTAGGTAAGGGGGAGGTGCAGCGAGACCTGGGTGTCCTTGTACACCAGTCACTGAAAGTTGGCGTGCAGGTACAGCAGGCAGTGAAGAAAGCTAATGGAAAGTTGGCCTTCATAACAAGAGGATTTCAGTATAGGAGTAGAGAGGTTTTTCTACAGTTGTATAAGGCTCTGGGAAGACCACATCTGGCGTATTGTGTACAGTTTTGGTCTCCTAATTTGAGGAAGGACATCCTTGTGATTGGGGCAGTGCAGCGTAGGTTCACGAGATTGATCCCTGGGATGGCGGGACTGTCATATGAGGAAAGATTGAAAAGACTAGGCTTTTATTCACTGGAGTTTAGAAGGATGAGGGGGATTTTTTATAAACACATAAAATTTTAAAAGGACTGGACGAGCTAGATGCAGGAAAACTGTTCCCAATGTTGGGAGAGTCCAAAACCAGGGGCCACAGTCTTAGAATAAAGGGGAGGCCATTTAAGACTTGGGTTGAGAAAAATACATTTTCACCCAGAGAGTTGTGGATTTGTGGAATTCCCTGCCACAGAGAGCAGTGGAGGACAAATCACTGGATGGATTTAGGAGAGAGTTAGATAGAGCTCTAGGGGCTAGTGAAATCAAGGGATATGGGGGAAAGGCAGGTACGGATTATTGATTGGAGACGATCAGCCATGATCACAATGAATGGCGGTGCTGGCTCGAAGGGCCGAATGGACTCCACCTGCCCTATTTTCTATGTTTCTATGTAAATCCTTGATAGATGTGCCATCTTTTGTACATTTAAGGGTGACTGACAGGAGTTAACGTTTATAACCATGCCTCTAAAAAGTTGATGAACTGACTCATTATTAAAAGAAGATAGACACAAAAAGCTGGAGTAACTCAGCAGGACAGGCAGCACCTCTGGAGAGAAGGAATAGGTGACGTTTCGGGTTGAGACCCTTCTTCAGGTCTCTTCCCGAAATGTCACCCATTCCTTCTCTCCAGAGATGATGCCTGTCCCGCTGAGTTACTCCAGCTTTTTGTGTCTATCTTCAGTTTAAACCACCTACATGTGGCTCATTATGAAGTCAGCTTTCAGTGAGAAACATGAACGGTTCATCAAATCATTGCACAGAAACACTACTGTCATCACTTCACAACTCTACTTATCAGGTGAACTGAATCTGAAAGATTCAAGTACCTCAGAGCATCCTTCTGACCTTAAATGAAAGTTCAGACCATACCTTTGCAGTGTCAATGTGGAGGTCTTCATTGGATGAGCTAATTATTCGTGGACTTCTCTTTCTCAGCTCGTCGTCAGATGAAGGCCCCCTGTCACTTATGTTGCTGGCCAACTCGTCCAATTTCTTTTTCAGCTTTTCCTCTTCCAAATCTGCATCAGTCAAATCAAGTCCAGAGGCCTCAGACCTGGCTGGAGATGACATTTGTTGCCTGTCTTTGTGGTCTTGTGACTAAAAAAAAATCGATGAGAATTAAAATAAAATCAAGTCACAGTAGCAGGCATTTTATCCCAAGCAACATTTTCATGGTGTGTGTACGAGGGAACTGCAGATGCTGGTTTAAACCAAAGATAGACACAAAATGCTGGAGTAACTAAGCGGGACAGGCAGCATCCCTGGAGAGAAGGAATGGGTGATAAAAACATAGAAAATAGGTGCAGGAGTAGGACATTTGGCCCTTCGAGCCTGCACCGCCATTCAATATGATCATGGCTGATCATCCAACTCAGTATCCTGTACCTGCCTTCTCTCCATACCCCCTTTAGCCACAAGGGCCACATCTCACTCCCTCTTAAATATAGCCAATGAACTGGCCTCAACTACCTTCTGTGGCAGAGAATTCCACAGATTCACCACTCTCTGTGTGAAAAATGTTTTTCTCATCTCGGTCCTAAAAGACTTCACCCCTTATCCTTAAACTGTGACCCCTTGTTCTGGATTTCCCCAATGACACCGATGTTTTGGGGTGAGATCTGTCTAGCATTTGCTTGGAGTTGTGCAACACTGAACCAGGCTGTTCAAACCAAAGATCATAGTATCTTTGGTTCAAACCAACTTATCAACGCTAACTGTGATGCCCATCAAAGCTAATCTCTTTTTTCCAGGGTATTGAGCCAGTTTTCCTTTGCTTCTGGCGAGTACATGTGCTAATCCATTTTAAACTTTCTTATTGCATCTGCTCTGACATCCAAGCTTTTAAGGCCCTATTTATCTCAGATAGAAACATTGGGAGGCCACGTATACAAGCTTTGCATCAGCACTCTATTCTGAGCTCTATCAAGGCAAGCTATTATGAGGCAGACAGAGGAAAAGATACAAGGATGTATTCAAACCCTCCCTTAAAAAATACACCATGCACACCAACCCCTGGATTCTCAGAGCTATACTGCTCAAAGTTTAGCTTAGTTTAGTTTAGTTCTAGGAGCAGAACATCTGGTACAGTAGAACTACTGCCTTACAGAGCCAGGGACCCGGGTTCAATCCTGACTACGGGTGCTGCTTGTACGGAGTTTGTTCGTTCTCCCCGTGACCCACGTGGGTTTTCTCAGAGAACTTTGGTTTCCTCCCACACTCCAAAGCCGTACAGGTCTGCAGGTTCATTGGCTTGGTATAGATGTAAATTGTCCCTGGTGTGTGTAGGATAGTGTTAATGTGTGGTGCCGACTCGGTGGGCCGAAGGGCCTGTTTCACACCATATCTCTAAGCTAAAATAATTTACTGTAGAATCGAACAGAAAGGGGGGACTTTTTGTCTACCCTGTAGGTTTGCTTTTTAAAATTACTGTTCAGTCTGTCCCACTTCCCATCTCTAATTCCCTTTCCCCAGACGAGTAAATGCACTAAAGACTCAAACCAAACAAAGGGACAGTTTTTGTTGTTGACTCGCATAATGCTTTCCAGCTTGATTAATTCATCATTTCCTTTGAAAAGCATCTTTACTTGTGTCCAAATGAAAGCATACAACATTCTGGGGGTTAAAATGTTACAAAAGATAATTTTAACATAGTGCGGAGAGAATAAGCTGCAACAACTACTTCAAGCCTTTCTGGACCGGCTATTCGTTTTTTTTTTAAAGGAAGTTTATTTAAACCACGCAGTTAATTTGCTTGATATGGAAATACACACGGCATCACATTTTTCACAAAACCCATTCAGTAAACAACTTAGTGTTCCCATCAAAACAGCCATGTGTCATTAAGAAGGACTGCAAAACAGATGACACGTAATGATTACCTGGTCCAGGAGGGCATGTTGCTTCGATCAATTTGCCTTTGAGTCATCCTCTTTGTCTTCTGTAAACTTCCTGCTCGATAATGTGATCAACAAAAGGGAAAGCAGCTGGAATCTACTCTCCCGAGAAACCATGGTCGTAGGTTGGTGGCTCAGGAGGTAACTTTGTCTGAGCATTCAGTATTACCCGCACTGTTTAATGAAATTCATCTTCTAAATTTCCAGGACCATTAAAAAAAACTGTAAGACCTTTGGATGTCAAGGCCTCGCAATGTTGTATTAATTTTTATTATATCAAGGGATGTTTGAGATGTTTCCTCATTCCTAAAGGGCCTGTCCCACTTGGGCGTTATTTGACAATCCCAAAATCCTGGGGCGCCGCGCACTACTGCACGTCACTGCCTACGCCACCGCGTCTCACCACGCGCCATGCACGCGCAATGCACGTCATGCGCGCGCATCGTGCGTCGTGACACGTAAATGCTGTCGCGAAAACGACGTGCAAAACAACACCCAAGTGGGACAGGCCCTTAACTAACCTCCAACTTGAAAGATGATAGACACTCCTCCCATACATCTAGAAACACAGAAACATGGAAAAATAGGTGTAGGCGATTTAGCCCTTCGAACCAGCACCACCATTCAATATGATCATGGCTGATCATCTAAAGTCAGTACCCCTTTCCTGCTTTTTCCCATATCCCTTGATTCCTTTAGCCCTAAGAGCTACATCTAACTCTCTCTTGAAAACATCCAGTGAATTGGCCTCCACTGCCTTCTGTAGCAGAGAATTCCACAGATTCACAACTCTCTGGGTGAAGAAGTTTTTCCTCATCTCAGTCCTAAATGGCCTACCCCTTATTCTTAAACTGTGACCCCTGGTTCTGGTCTCCCCCAACGTGGGGACTTTGTTTTCCTGTATCTAGCCTGTCCAATCTTTTAAGAAATTTTATATGTTTCTATAAGATCCCCTCTCATCCTTCTAAATTCCAGTGAATACAAGCCCAGTTGACCCATTATTTCATCCTATGTCAGTCCCGCCATCCCTGGAATTAACCTGATGAACCTTCGCTGCATTCCCTCAGTAGCAAGAATGTCCTTCTTCAAACTAGAAAACCAAAATTGCACACAATGCTCCAGGTGCGATCTCACCAGGGCCCGGTACAACTGCGGTAGGAACAACAATACAATACAATACAATTTATTTGTCATTTGGACCCCTTGAGGTCCAAACCAAATGTTGTTTCTGCAGCCATACATTACAAAACAAAAAAGACCCGAGACACAACACAGTTACACAAAGCTACCACCGGGTTAGTTTTAGAGCCCTGGCGTGCCGAGTAGCCCCATTATTTTTTACCCAAATGTTCTGCGGCCATTCCAAGCTTTTGCGCGGGGACCGCATGTATGTAGGCTCCCCAGTCTGCAGGAGGCTTCAACCCCGCACCCTGGGCGGGAGTAAGTCGCGTTGCGGATCCCCGGGAAAAGCCGTCCCCTTTAGCAGGGAACATTGCGGGCTTCCAGTGCCGCCGTTTCGTTTATTTAGACCGCAGGTTGCAGCCCTTTTTCTTCCGAATTCTTTCCCTGCAAAAGGTCGTGGTGTCCGGCCAGCAGCGCTATCCACTCTTTCCGTCCTGATTTCCGTCGGCCTCGCCCCGCTCCGTGGTTGAGTGCTCCCGTGCCTGGTTCGCCCCGAATGCTGGCCCGCCGGTGTTCCTGTTGGCGGCCGTTTTCACGTGGCTAGCTTTTCTCTTCACGCCCCCGGCGCCCGCCCCTTCAACGGCCCTCGCGTTCCGTGCGTTCCCTTTGTGTCACGGTGGCACGCTGATATTCACGGTACCTCCTCCCTCCCACCCCCCCTCCCCCCCCGTGCCCTCCACCAAACCCCCCCCCCAAACCCTCACCACCTCCCGAGACCTCCCCTTCACTACCACCATTAGTACGGCCTGCGCCGGCCCGCTGCTGACGCGAGTTGCGCCGCCCCCGCCTCTTCCATACCTGTGTTGTAGTTCCTTGGCATTTGACCCTGACCTCTTCTTCTTTATTTTGGCACCTGCAACTAACTGGCTCAGAGAATACCCAGGATCCTACTCCTTCCGAGCGACCTTTTACTGCTTTTACCCTCGTGTATTGTAGGGGCTCATCGGAAGCACGCTCCGACCCGTGCATTGGTGCAGCCACCACCGCCCCTCTCCTCCGTTTTTTTCCCTTGGTTCCCTCATTCCATCCACTAGGCCCTCAGCGTCCGTTTTAGTGTTCCAATCTGATGGTGTATTTAGCATGTTAGGTACAGCCCTACTTGTCTTTCAGAACCAGCGCATCTTTTTACAAGGCGGTGTTATCCACATACCTGCCTGCGCCTTGGTGCCTGTGAACTCGGCCAGTGGCCCAATCAAAAACATTGAGGAGTACTCTGGCCTGCCCGTTATATCTAGAGCTAATATTATGGTTTTCTATTGAGGTTACAGTAGACCCAGGCACATGCACTTTTTCTCTGCTTCTTCAAATCCTTGTCTGCTGCTGGCTATTTGTAGTACATATGTTGTGTCCATGGATGTTCTATTCTTTTATCGCCGAGTAATTGTCAGATCCCTTGTAGTTTTGCGGTCGTGCTTTGTAGACCTTGTATTTTTAGTTTTTTTTTCGTTTAGAGAACAGCCACAGGTAAACTGGCATGCGGCCCATCCTCTCGAGGACGTGCGGACAGCGATCCCCTCTACACTGCTTTGTCTGTACATCCAAAATAAACCTATGTCTGCTTAGGGATACTACTTCTGTACCTCATATTCGACCACGCCAATCTAAGACTACAGTCATCACCCCGAGTTTTACGGGTTTGCACCATTTTCCCCGTGGTGAGGATGAAACGGAGCAGCTGGAAGAGAAGTCCACTGCCCCATTGGTAACTCTTTTTGTTTGGGTGAGAAGGTCTACATATTGCTGTACAGACAGCCCGCGCAGTCCTGATCAAACCCGGGCCCTCCCGGCGCTGTGATTCCCCCCTCGTGCAGGACTTGTTTACTGTCCTCTGCACCACCCCCACGTGTGCTCCTTGTGTTGAGCTTGTGTTGAATCACCTCTGCAGTTTTACCAAATATACTGTAGAAAATAATTTGTGAGTCCTTGTGCATCGTACTTCGCAATCCACCGATCCTTACTACCGCCATTTATGCAGTTGGTTTGCATAAGATATCACCTGAGATGCTCTACTCACCTCCTCAAGGAAAAAAATCTTTCCTCGTTCTAACATCGCCCTCACCCGTATGACAATATTGTGGTTTTCCTGGGTAAAATATCGCCATGCCACTCTTTTCATGCTTTAAATCACTATTTGTCCCCATGTTTTCCCATTATCCCTGCTTTTAGCTGAGTCTAACACATCTAAACTCTTATCTCAATCATATTACGTCCCAGAATTGAGTGCCGTACCAGGCTTGTACAGCCATTTTTTTTTTTGTTGTCAACATGAGATCCCACTTATCTATGCTTCAATTTTGGTATTTGTCCACAAACATATCTGCTTTACTATGATGTTTTTATTCTTTCTTGAATGCACACTTATGGTGATCATGGGGCTCCCGTTAATCCAAACACCTGTTTTTTTTTTTCCCCTCCGCTTTCCCCTCCTCCCTCTTTCCCTTTCTTTTTCCCTTTCCGCATCGATTCTTTTTTTTCCTCCTCCCCCCCTCTGCTTTTTTTTTTTTTTGTTTGCCCCCCTTTTTTGTTCTAGTTCCCTGCTCGTACTCGGCTGTCTCATCGTTCCCCTCTTTTTCTTTGTTTTCCTTGTCTCTCCCACCCCTTTTTTTTTCCCTCTTTCCCCCCCCCCCTACCCCACTTTCCTGCTTACTCAGTTGATGTACAAGATTTCATGGCCATATCCTTTTGAATTGATATATTCCCAAAATGCATTTCCTGGACTCCGAGGATCTCACGTGCTCACAACAGGTCTGGAGGTTAACTCAGCTTGGGTCTGGGATGGGCGTCTTGACTTGGCTTATGTTATTTTCTGAAAAACTTGTGCCGTGCCATTTCACCCTCTTCAGGATCTTTTCCGTTTTGCCCCTTTACTCCTTCTTCTCCTTTTGGTCATCACGTTGGCTACTGCCGCTGCTTAGCATTATCCCGTTATTCGTACACACTAGCAAACATAGCCCCATAGATGGAATCCAGGTGCCCTGCCCGCAGTAGCATTCGCTCTTCGAGGTCTTTGCACCGCCCTTTCCTTTGCTCATGGATGACTATCCAACTCAGTATCGTACCTGCCGTTCTGACTCAGTGCCTCCCTTGCTCCCTCTTGGCCACAAGGGTCCCATCAATCTGTACTCCCTTTACACGCTAGCCACTTTCCGAACTTTGGCCTCCCTCGTCCTCTGTGGCCGAGAGGTTCCAGATTTGATTCCCCACTCGTTTGTGCAAAAGATTTTTCTCCATCTCTTTTGGTTTTCCCGCTTCTCTGCCCCTCCTTATCTAAGCGGTGTGGACCCCTTTGTATGGACTTCCCTATATTTCATCGTGGAACCACTTCCGATCGCAGGCTGTTTCGAAACCCCTGTGTACGATTGTTTTTGTAAGTGTTTTCCTATGCAAGTTCCCGGGGGTCTCTCCAATCTTCCTAACTGTTTCTACGCGAGTCAGTGTACTGAAACCCACAGTTCAGATTCCCAGCCTGTATTCACTTCACTGTAATAGACACGTTATGCTCTGTAGTTCTCTCATCTCCAAGGAATCAGTCGTGGTGAACTCCCGTTCTCTGCACCCCCTTATGGCCCCCCCCACAATCACTCGTCTTTCACTCACGATTTGGAGACCACCTCTTGTCGACGACCATCCTCTGAGGGTCGTGGTGCTTACCCAAGACCTTTCTTGCACACTCTATGTTGCTTGTGCACCCTCCCCTTGTTGCGCCATTTATCTTTCCCATTGTCGTTTGCCTCTGTGACAAGTTATGACATACCTGATTTCCCTTTTTTTCTCTGCGCTGCACCCGTGCACCCCCGACCTACCTTCACTGACCCGTTGTGTGTACCTATGATCCCCCACCCCCCCCTCCTTTGGGTTCGCTGCCTCTCCCGCTTTCCCCATCGGCCCCCCCTCCCCAATCATTAGCTCCTCTTCATGCTTTCCGTTTGTTGCACCAAGACTGGCTAACCTCACATTTATCCATCTTATCTTGCCTTATTCTGCTCATATCCTTGCCGCGACCCTTTACCTCACACAGCACGCCTCGTCCACGTGCAGCCTGATGCCACGTCCGATGGGTCCCCTCCCCGCGCTGTCCTCCTCTTTTTTAGCCTCATTCGCCCCCCGCCGCATCCCTTGCCCCTTTTTTCTCCCAGTTCGTGTCCTCCGCGCCCGGATTGCGGTGCCTTCCCTCCCGTGAGCTTTTAGGGCGTGTCCTGTTTTTCCCATTCCGCGTTCAGCGGCTTTACGTCACCTGTGTGTGCAGGCCCTTGATTCCCTTTTTTGTGACCCATTTCGTTTCCTTGTCTTTTTCCCTCTTGTCAGTGTGTGTCGGCGTACTTCCGCTCCAAAGCTTTTTTGGTCTGTCAGAGACCGCTCGCTTGCCTGCGTGCTGTCTGCTTGGTGCAGCTAGTGCACATTACTCCCCTCTGCTCGCGCCATTCGACCACGCGGACCGGTCCTCTCCTGTCCCCCTCCCGGCTGTTGCAAAGTGTCCCCTGTTTCCCGTTTTTTTGCTTTGTGCCATGTCCTGTTTGCCCTTTTCTGGTATGCTCTGACTTGGCGATGCCCCCTTTCCTCCGCCCTCACCCCTCTCCGCCCCCTTTCTCAGTGTGGCCTCTGGGTGTACACGGGCCCCCTGTTAGACCCCGGTGCGGTGTGGGCCTTATCCTCTTGTGACGTCGAGTTCCTTTGTCTACCCTCGCGCTCCCCCTACCCACCCACGCCAGTTTTTATTTGTGTCTTGGGCCCACCCCTCCATATTGTAGGTCCGCTTTCTCCTTGTCCGTTGTCGCCCCTTCGTTTCACTCGTTTAGTGCCACTTTACTCCCCTGTCTTTTGTATTTGCTCCTTCGCCCTCCGCTCTTCCTTTAAGGGGGAACTTCCCGCGTTCCCACCCCCCACATTAGTTTGCTCACTCGCCCGGGTCTCACCCACGGAGTCCTCTCCTTCCTTTCTTCCTTCTCTCCCGCGCTGCGTGCCGTTCCTCCGCACTTTTTGGGATCTATTCCCCCGGTTTTTACACCAGCCCCTCTGCCGTGTCCTTCTCTCCCATACTGTGCGCCTTCCCCCTCACATAGCCAGACCAGCTTTCCTGCCCTTTGTGTGTGAGCCCAAACTATTTTTCCGTGCCATTATGAGCCCCTTGTCTGGCGCAAACCTCCCCGTTGTGTTTTGTATACTAGTGTGGGTGGAACAACCCCACCCCTCCCTGCTTGGTTCTTGTTGTGCTCCTTTCCTGTGCCTCTGACTTCGCTTCGCCCCCCATTGTCCCTGCCCTCTTTGGAGCCCTCTTCCCACGTTAGTCTCGCTGTTTTCCCGTCAAGTCCCCCTCTTATTCTTATTTCCGTGCGTTCTTTTCCGAGTCCCCTCCCCTTCTGGCGCTCCCCTCTGCGGCCGCTTCAGCTTCCTTCTTTGCTTTGTAGGGCGTTCGTTTTTCTCTTCCCCTGGCTGTTGCGTCGTCGCTCTCCTCCACCTGCCGCGGTGGCGTGGGTTCGCGCCCCCCGGCCCGCCGGCTGTGGATGGCCCCGTCAGTGGATCTTTTTTCCGGGCGCGGCCGTCCCTTTCTGACTGTGAGCCCTGGGTGTCCGTGTGTTCTGGCCCTGGTGCCTTTTTGGTGTTTGACGCTGGTGTTGTTCCTTTCCTTTGCTTATTTCCTTGTTCGTTTCGCGTGTGCCGTTGTGGCCGTTTGCCCTCCCGCGGCAATCCTTGTCTGCTGTGTTGTTTCCCCCCCCCCGTTACTGCCAGGACGACTAAACAGCTTGTGTACTGCCCATCAGTTGAGGCTTTAGTTGATCCCGCGACCGTCTCCTCTTGTCGACTTGTCTCGTTCCGAGCCGTACCCTCCTGCGGATGTTTCTGTGTAGGGTCCTATTGGTCCTCGTTTCCCGTCCTCCTGCCTCTCCCAGCCGCTCTATTTGTTTCTCGTGATGTCCCCTCACGTTGTTGTTGTGCAGTTCCCAGCATGTGGTGCTTGTTTGTTTGTCCCATCCCTGGCTTTGTCCTTTTTAATCCTGTGGATCCCCTGTAGACTGCAATGCTTCGTCTGGTCCCCGCGACATGCAGACTGTTTGCTGTGGATGTTGGCTTGTGGGTTGTTCCATGACCGTAGTCCCCTTTACCCTCTTATGGATTTGGGCAGCCCTTTCCCCTCCTGCGCGCGCACGCTGTTGACCTTGTGATCATATTTCACGTGTGTAGCCCCTCGCGTCTCCTGGGCATGCATGCCGCACCAGTTGTTCGCTTTTGAAAATGTTCCTTTGGTTGGCACCCCCTTGTGTCTGTCCTTGCAGTACCCCGGTCTTCCCTTTATCCATTGATCCTCGTGCTGGTCTTTTACGCCCGGTCCTTCTTTATTACTTGTCTCCCCGGTCCTAGTTTTGGCCTTTCTTCTCCTCTAGGCCACCATCTTCCCTCTGTTATTTGTTATTCTCCCTTTCTCCCCAACCCCATACGCCATGTTTCTGGCCCCTGGTCCACTGCTCTGTCCCTCGCCCTTTGGCCCCGTATACCTCACTTTACCCCCGTCTTTTATGATTTGCTTCTGTCATATGTTCCCGTTCCATTGTCTCTTACCATGCTGTATTGCACCCCCCCCTTCTTCCAGACCTACGCTGGGGGCCCGCATCGTTCCTCCGGTGTTTGTTAGGGTAGACTCCCACAACGCGTGCGGGCGCCGCACCCACCTCGTACACCGGGTGCGGCCAGGCCACTTGATGGCGGGTGCGCGACGGCACTGGCTGCGAGTTGTGGGCCGCAACCTTCCCGACGGTATTGCGTGGGGGGTGGCCTTCGGGTATGAAGGCCGGAACAGGGGGATAGTGGAGGCAGCCCTTTTTTTTTCCTTTTTCTTTTTTTTCTTTCTTTTTTTTTCCTTTTCTCTTTTTGCCCCGGACCTGGGTGGACCCTGGCGTAGGGCGGCGCCCCCGCCCTTGCGGGTACGGCGCTTCCGGCAGGGGCGGACCCATTGCCTTCTGCGGTCCGCCGAACTGGTGTTGCCTCCTGTATGCCTGGTTGTCTAAGCCGTTTTACGCGCGCACCTCTGCGGTGTGTTCCAACTTTTCGCTGCGTGCCCTTTTTTGTCCCCCCTGTGCAATGGCCGGCGCCACGTTTTTCCCTTCCAGCCCTGCGGTTGGATTCCCGCGGCCTGGTTTGAAGGCTGCTGTTTGGCAGTGTGAAGGCTGATGTGCACGGGCGGTCCGTTGGTTCTTGCGGACCCTTCCCTACTTTTGCGCTGGGCCTGGTTCGGCGCAACTGTCGTTAGCCCACCCCTTCCCTCCGCTTCGGGTTTTCGTTCTCCTCTTCGCCTGTATCTCCGTTGCCCTCTCGAGCACCCGCGGCTGGCGTCGGTGAGTTGGCGGCGATGAGTGGTGTGACCTCTATCGCACCCGGGTATTTACGTACTGCTGGGTCCTTGACTGGTTCAGTCGAGGCTTGGGGATGGTGCAGCGTCTCCTAGAGGCTCCCCTTTGCCGGCCCGGTTGAATGAGCACGGTACTCTCCGATTGTGGTGCGTTTTTGCTCCCCATGGCTGGCCGTCGGGACTTTCTCTTTCCCTCTTTTTCTGGTCGCAGGTCTTTGGCACAGTCGGGGTTTTTGCGCGTTGCTGCCCTGGCATGGTACTGTGACATTCATCTTCTTGCCCCCTGTGACATTCTTGCTGCGCCTAGTTTGCCACTGTTGTAAAACCTTTCAGCTCCCCTTCCTTCTTACTGCTTCACAGTTTTTTCATTAAGCATCTGTTTCTCCTCCTGTGGTCATGTGGCTTCCCCCTTGGCCCTCCCCCCTTCCCCCGGCGCTTCTTGTCTACTATTCTGGCCTGCCACCCCTCCTCACGTTGTGTCCTCCTCCCCCTCCGCCCGTCAGCTGAGACGACCAGTCAGGTCACGCCATATCTCATTATTAACCAAGCCGTGGTCTGACGAGGCCAAGTGGCCTAGTCTGTTCCTCTTTGGCAATTGTCTGTATCTGCAGCCGCATCTTCTGTGGACCCTTTCTCTTGCGGTGCTTTCTTCTGATTCCCCTATCGTCATCCACCTGCTGCCAGAGCTTTCCCCGTAGTATCCTCCCACATGCTCCTCTCCCTGCCAGGTCGGTTTCATTCCCTATTCCATGTCTTTGCTCCACCTCTTCCCCCTCAGTCTTCATTTTCTCTTCAGCTTGTCGGATCTTGTGCCTGCCGTTATGCTCGGTTTCTCCCCCGCAAGCTCCTCCCCCCCTGCTGGGTGCTCCCTGCCGGACCCCTTTTTCTTCCCCTCTTCCCGCCGCTGCATCTTCTGCTGTCGCCCGTATTTATGGGTGATTTCCGGTTCGAGACTTCTTCCGCACCGCACGACTAATGATGGCACCCTCCATCCTTTCTCTTTTTTCGCTTGGTGGTGCCCGTCTCGTATATTTATTCCTGTCTCTGTTTTTTTTTCGCCTCGCCTCCTTCTTCCTCATTTCCCCTGCTACCCTTTTATTGCCCCCCACCCTGCCCCTTTGTTCCGATCCTTGCCAGGTCCCCCCGATGGGACTGTTGTGTTCCTTTCCCCCCCTGCTTTGCTGTGGTGCCTGTGTCTTCTTTTGCCTGGGTCCCCCGTTGACTTTTTGGTTTTTCTCAGCCCGCCCCCCTTATCCGTTCTGTTTTTTTATTTTGGTGCGATTGTGTGGTCCTCCGCTCCTACCCCCCTCTGTTATTTTACTCCTGATTATCCCCCCTCGGTGACCCCCTTCTCCATAGTGTCTTGTTCAATTTCCCTTCTTTCACCCACACTTCCGCTTGCCCTGGGGTTGTCCCTCACCTTGGGGCGCCCCACTTCTTGGCGCGTTCGACGCGTTTCGGCGCTAGTTGCCCCCGTCTCTGTTGTTATTGGTCCCTCCCCTCGCCTCTGTCGAGCCTCTTCCTCCTGTAACCTCTTCGACTCTGTTGCAGCCCTTGCTTCGATTCGTCTTTTCTTTTCCTTCCCCTTTTCCTTTTTCTTTTTTCTTCTTTCTTTTTTTCCTTTTCCCTTCCCACGCTTTTCCCCTTTGTTATGGCTGGTAAATATGGGACCCGACTAGTGTGATGAGTGAGTTCGATTACTTTCTTTCTTTCCCTTTGTCCCCCGCCCTATTCCTTCTCCTGCAATATAATTAGACCCTTTTCTATGATTTGTCCCCTCCTTGTTCCCTCGGTTCTTCACCCCGTCATTTTTTTCTTGTTTGTCCGACTCCTGCCCCCCTTCGTTCCTTCCGTATTCTGACGCACTCGTTGCAACATTTTTTCCTTTCTCCTGACGTACCCCACGTCTTCTGTTTTGTTTGTCCTACTGGTCAGAAATTCTTTTTCCCTCGACGTTTTGCAGTTTCTCATCCTTTGTGTATTATTGTCGTTCCCTCTCCCCCGGACCCTTCGCTGACGGGTGTTCGCGCCCGGGCGTCGTCTTTGCTTGCCTGCCCGGTGAATGCCGTGTCCGCTCTCCGTTGTGTGATCCCCACCGCTTGTTTCTCGCCTAGTCCTACCTTTTTCCGCCGGCCCGCGTAGTGTATGCGCATGTGTGATGGTTGCACCTTCTCAGATCGTGGTTAGGTCGCCGCCGTGTGGACCGCCTTTTTTCTGCTTTTGTTTTCAACTCCCCTGTCAAAACACGTCGCTGTCCACACCGTGTTGTTACACACAAATACTGTAGCATCTTTGCTCTTTATAGTCTTTAATTTGTCGCTATGATCCATCAGTTTGCCCAACGATTTGTGCTAGTGTATTTTTGTGTTGTTTTTTCTGCCCCCTGTCCTCCCCTGGTGTGTGTTTCGGATTGGCCCGCGCTTGCTTCTGTTCAGCTACCCGAGCTAACCATGCCGGTCATTTCGTGGTTATGTTTCCAGGTGGGATTGGTACTGCTTGTTGTTGGTCCGCTGGCGACTTCGCGCTCCCTTGCCCCCTGTGTGGTTCCCTTTTTTTTCCCCTTTAGCGCCCGTCTCTCCCAACCACTCCTTCCTGTCTCCCGCGCCATCCCTTGTTTCACCACGCATGATTGTGCAGGCATCGAGCCTTTTTGCTGCTTGGGCTGGGTTATGTGACGACTGCCATGTTCTTGGGTCTTTTTGGCTCAAGCCCCCCTCGACTGTTTTTATCCACTTTTGTCCTCAAATTGTACTGCATTCTTTACTTGATGCCAACCACAGTTTATTTCTTGCCTCCGTCTGTGTTCGGTTTGTGTTCCACCCCTTGCTTAACATTTCACGCTGAGACCCACTGGCGCCCTTGCACATGGTCTGCCATCCTTTTTGTACTCGGGCGATTTATTTCGCCTGTGTATTCACTGGCTTTGGCCCCCGTGGCCCCCATGGCCCCTCTTTGTGCACTAGTCCTCCTGCTTGTTCGTTTGGTGCGCATATCTCTCTCTCACCTTTCTCTACACCGCGATGAGTGTTATGCTTTTTGCCGTTTTCCGTTTTTTTTTTGTGGTCTGCCCCTGTTTTGGTCTTCGTGTTCATCTGTGGAAAACGCCGGAGTGCCCCCCTTCTTTGGTTATGTTGGCCCTTCTTCTTTTTTCTGCCTCGCCATGCAGCATATATTCTGGCTTTTTGCGGGCCCCTGGCTCCAAGGGCCCTCCTCCTTTCCTGATGTTACCGACCATTCGCATCCTTCACTGTCTTTTCTGTTTTACACCATTATTCATCCTTAATCTCACACTTAGGTCATTATCAGAACACATATTATGTACAGAATAGCATAGAGATAAAAATGATTTGCAAAAATGAGCTAGATTCATTTTAAACAGCATTCAATCAGAGGAAGAGCAGAAAGGAAGATACATTTTGCAAAAGTTAGTATATCATCAACTATTGATTGTTCAAAATGAGTTAGTTGAGGACATGGTTTACGAATAAAATTGCGGCTCTGGTCAAGAGTAAGAAGGGGGCTTGGGGCAGGTATAGGTAGCTGCGATCTAGTGTATATACCTGGAGAAGTTTCGCAAACAAGGAAATCACGAGGGCAAAAAGGGGACATGAGATAGCTCTGGCAAAGAATATTAAGGATAATCTCAAGAATTGTTATTAATACATTAAGGAAAAAGGGTTGGCCTGAGTGTGGGACCCCTCAGGAATCAATGTGGTCAACTCTGTGTGGAGCTACAGGAGATGAAAGGCAAGGTCCTTAATGAGTGTTTCTACTGTTTTTACTGTGGAGTAAGACATGACGACTGGAGGACTTGGGACAGCCCGAAATGGAATTATGGCTAATTTACCAGAATTGATGGAAATAAAAGAATGTTACTGCATAAATATCTTTCAGTGTGTTCAGTGCTCAGTTATTCATAGTCAATATCAACAATTACACATTGAGGGGACCAAATATCATTTTTTAAATTTGCTGATTATACACAAGCTGGTGGAAAAATGTGGTCATCCATTTCATCAAGGTGGAAACGCAGAGTATTTTTTATATTGTTGCAGATTGTGAGCAAAGGGAACCACTTGCACAAAAGGCAGCAAAAGGCAACATGCAAGTGCAGCAAACAATGAGCAAGGCAAAAAGAACATTGACCTATATTCTGAGAGGATTTGAGTACAGAAGCAACTCTAATTATATAAACCCGGGTTGAGACCACACCTGGAGTACCGCACACCCGTTTAATCTCCTAACCTGCAAAGCTTAAGTTTGCCATTGAAGGAATGGTACAAAGACTCATCAGACAGATTCCTACGATGGCATATTTGAAGAATGAGGGAGGCAGAATAGACTAGGCCTAAATTATCTTGAGTTTGAATTAGAGATGCAGCATAGAAGCAGACCCGTCCGTCTGCCCACAGAGTCCATGCTGATTACATTGATCATACTGGGCGCAACGGTGGCACAGCAGTAGAGTTGCTGCCTTACAGCACCAGAGACCCAGGTCCTGGGTTCGATCCTGACTACAGGTGCTTGTCTGTACGGAATTTGTACGTTTTCCCCGTGGCCTGAGTAGGTTTCCTCAGCGATCTTTGGTTTACACCCACACTCCAAAACGTACAGGTTTGTAGGTTGATTGGCTTGGGATAAAGTTAAATTGTCCCTAGTGTGTGTATTGTGTGTAGGATAGTGTTAATGTGCGGGGATCGCTAGTGCGGATTCGGTGGGCCGAAGGGCCTGTTTCTGTGCTGTATCTCTAAACTAAACTAAATGAAACACTTGTTATGACCGAGACCCTTCTTCTCGACTCGACACATCACCCATTCCTTCTCTACAGAGGTGCTGCCTGCCCTGCTGAGTTACTCCAGCATTTTGTGTCTATCTTCGATATCTACAGTTCTTTCTTACACACTAGTTAAGTTAGTCCAGTTTTTCATCCACTCGCTAAACATTTGGGCCAATTTACAGAGCCCAATTTACAGAACTTACAAACCTTATGTTTTGGGGATGTGGGATGAAAATGGAAACCCATGTAGTCATAAGGAGAAAGTACAAACTGACAGCATCCAAGGTTGGAATCGAACCTGGATCTCTGGCGCTGTGAGGTAGTAGCTCTACCAGCCACTGTGCCACTGTGCCACTCTTAACTGATCTCATTGAAACTCACAGAACTCTCAATGGATGCAGAGAGAAAGTTTATCCTGGCTGTGGAATCGACAATCAGGGTCATGGTCTCAGAATAATGAGCAAGGCATTTAGGACTGAGATGAGAAAAAAAAATCTTCATTCAGTGTGGCATGTTTTGGGGATTCTCTATGCATAAGGGCTGTGGAAGTTTGGTCATTGTGTTTATGCAACACAGAGATCTACAGATTTCTGGATATTAAGGAAATCAAGGCACATGTGGATAGTGCATGAAAATGTCACTGAGGTCTAACATCACCCTAGATAAATGAGTGGAGCAGATTCAAAGGGCGACATTGCTACTCATCCTCCAGATTTTGATTTATTCTTAAGTGATCTGCAGCTAGGTTTTATATCCTTGAAATCAGAACAGTGCTTACTTCTACACTTTTGCAAAGATCTGATGTTAGGGATTTTATCTGTAGCACCCATCTTGTTGAAAGCCATGCTTCTTCTAATCGAGTCCACACACAAGATGGGAAGTTGTTCAGCCAGAGCTGAACACACTTCTCGGCATTGCACACAATGGTGTCTGTCTTGGGCTTCTTGTGCTTCTTGTGTGGTGGTGGTGGTGGAAACAGGGCCACGAGGTGAACGCTCTTTCCTTGACCCCCCCCCAAAACCGTTCATGCCTTATGGAACATTATAACTGCATCACACAATGCCGCGAGTTTACAAGACAATATCATGTAGAGATTGTGGAGGCATTAGTGGTGATCTTTCAAGAATTACTAGATTCAGGAATGGTTCCAGAGGATTGGAAAATCGCAAAAATAACTCCACTGTTTAAGAAGGGAGCGAAGCAAAGGAAAGGAAATTATGGGCCAGTTAGTCGGACTCCAGTGGTTGGTAAAATTTTAGTCCATGATTGAAGTTGAGGTTTCGAGGTACTTGGAACGCACTTGATAACATAGGCCAAAGTCAGTTTGATTTTGTTAAGGGGAGATCTTGCCTGATAAATCTTTGAGGAAATAACAAGCAGGATAGACAAAGAAGCATCAGTGGACCTGTATAATCAGAAGGTCTTTGATAAGGTACCACACGTGAGGCAGCTAAACAAGGTAGAAGTCCGTGGTATTAGAGGCAAGGTACTAGAATGGTTAGAAGATTGTCTGACTGGCAGAAGCAAAGAGTGGGAAAAAGGTGGGCCTCTTCTGGTGACTAACAAGGATCGGTGTTGGCTCCACTACCTTTCACGTTGTATATTAAAGATCTGGATGATGGAATTGATGGATTTGTGGCCAAGTTTGCAGATGATACCAAGATAGGTAGAGGGGCAGGTGGTGTTGAGGAAACAGGGGATCTTCAGAAGGACTTGGACAGTTTGGGAGAATGGGCAAAGAAATGGCAGATGAAATACAGCGTGGCAAAGTGTCCAGTCAGGCACTTTGATATAAGCAATAAAGGAGTGGACTATTTTCTAAATAGGAAAAGGATTCAGCAATCGAGGTGCAGAGGGACTTGGGGGTGCTGGTGCAGGATTCCCACAAGGTTACTTTGCCAAATTGCTAGAGAAACTCAGCGGGTGCGGCATCATCTATGGAGCGAAGGAAATAGGCAACGTTTCGGGCTGAGTTTCTCCAGCAATTTTGTCTACCTTCGATTTTCCAGCATCTGCAGTTCCTTCTTGAACAGGTTACTTTGCAAGTTGAGTCAGTAGTAAGGAAGCAATTGCAATCTTAGCATTCATTTTGAGAGGATTGGAATATAAAAGCAAGGACATAATGTCAAGGCTTCATAAGGCACTGGTCAGGACACATTTGCAATATTGTGAAACATTTGGGGCTCCATATCTGAGGAAGAATACGCTGGTGTATGGGACGTGATGGTCGTAAGATCATAAGGAATAGTTGAATTAGGCCATTCAGCCCATCAATTGTATTCCACCTTTTAATCATGGCTGATCTATCTCTCCCTCCTAACCCCATTCTCCTGCCTTCTCCCCATAATCTCTAACACCTGTACTAATCAGGAATCTATATATCACTGCCTTAAAATATCCACTGACTTGGCCTCTACAGCCTTCTGTGGCAAAGAATTCAACAGATTCACCAACCACTGACTAAAGGCTTTTGACCTTGGCCAGAATTTAGGATATGAGGGAATCTCATTGAAACTTACCAAATAATGAAAGACTGAGAGTGGATGTGAAAAGGATGTTTCCACTGGTGGTAGAGTCTAGGACCAGAGGGCACACACTCAAAATAAAAGGACGTTCCTTTGGGATAGAGAGGAACTTCTTTACCCAGTAGGTGGTGAATCTGTAGAACTCATTGTCTATGGAGACCAAATCATAGGTCATTTTCAAAGCGAAGATTGATAGGTTGTTGATTAGTAAGCGTGTCTGCAGTTACGGGAAAAATAGATCAGCCATGATCGAATGGCAGAGCAGACTCGTTGGGCCGAATGGTCTAATTCTGCTCCAATGTCTTATGGTCTTATTATGGTCTTATAATTTCCAACATTTCTCTGCATAACTGGCAACATGTTTAAGATTTCTGAGTGGTTGTGAAAGTCCTCCATTAACATTGAGGTGCTTCTGCGGAATCCTCTAACTATGTGCAGTATAAACAATGTACCCTGGACCAAGTGTGTGCCAAGAGTTGTACTTTAGTTTAGTTTTTAGTTTAGTTTATGAGATACAGAGCGGAAACAGGCCCTTTGGCCCACCAAGTCCGCATTGACCAGCGAGCCCCGCACATTAACACTTTCCTACACACACTAGGGACAATTTACACACCTATACCAAGCCAATTAACCTGCAAACCTGGACGTGGCTTTAGTGTGAGATTGAAACCAAAGATCTCAGAGAAAACCCACGCAGGTCACGGGGAGAACGTACAAACTCCGTACAGACAGCACCCGTAGTCGGGATTGAACCTGGGTCTCCGGCGCTGCAGGCACTGTAAGGCAACAACTCTACGGCCGTGCCATCGTTCCGCCCACTTCTAAATGTATTTTAAATTGGCTGGATGTTTATTTTTAAAAATCTACGGTATTTTAGTTCCTTAATGATTTCAAATGTTCATCCATTTGAACAAATGTAGTCGTTTTAGAAATGTTTCAATAAAGCTGCTGAATATTTTCCAGTGTTAGAAATATGAAGAAACACGATGGAATTGACAGCCAACAAAACCAAAAGGTACAATTGTCAACATGTTTGCAACTTTCAATTCTAAGGTTTAAACTGGTTTCCTTCAGAAGGGCAATTATTCTCTGGAAGATGATGTACAGAGCACAATTATGGATGGTCAACTTCTTTCAGCAAATTGCCAGGAAGGAAACAATGGGAGTTTAGCTTAGAGTTCAGCATGAAGTTATCCAGAGCAACGGGAGTGAGTGATGAGTATAGCTCACTTGTCATTCACCAGGATGTGTGGAGGCTACTGATGCTGTGAATTGTCCTTTTATAACAAGTTATAATACCAGTACCAAAACTGAAGAATAACAAGTGTAAAATATCCTGATCACAATTCAATATTAAGCTGGCATATCACTTTTAGGGTGAGTAATCTGAGAAATGTGTTCTTCTCTACATGGCCGTGGGTTCGGAACAACCATAGCTTTGAGCAATAAAATGAATATCTATTTGATGAGGAACGGTATTAAAATATATGGACCAGATGGCGGACTAATGAATGAGACACAGATCAGTCCTGGGCAACAAGATGGAGGCCATCCTCACTGGTTACCAAACATTTCGGCAAATTCCTTGCAGTTGCAGACTCTACAGATGCACTCACAACAACAGGGACTTGAAAATGGCACCAAACTGGTGACTGTGTACACTGAAGATAGACACAAAATGCGGGAGTAATCCAGCGGGATAGATAGCATCTCTAGATAGAAGGAATGGATGATGTTTCGGGTCCAGGCCCTTCTTGTCTATCTTGGGTGTAAATTAGCAACTGCAGCTCCTTCCTAGACAGGCACTGTATTCTGTCTCAGTGTACTCCTGCTATACACTTGTACTGTATCTGTGATGCTTCTCTAAGTTGTATCTAACTGCTTATGTATAGTAATACTTGTATTGAATTGTATACTAAAATGAATTTCACTGTACCTCAGTACATGTTAATTCTTGATTAGCTCAGGTGTCCGAGGTTATGGAGAGAAGGCAGAAGAAGGGGGTGAGGAGGGAGAGATAGATTAGCCATGGTTGAATGATGGAGTAGACTTGATGGACCGAATGGCCTAATTCTGCTCCTATATCTTATGAACTTATGTGACTAAGAAAATAGCAGACTATAAAGGGAAAATAAAAAATATAAACACCAAGTTGCGTGTAAAACTTAATTGTGTTCATTGTCTAAGCCTGTTTGATTGCATTATTTGTAAATTTACCTGAGTTCCACCAGATAGTGAATTTTCCTGTGAGGAGCTTTGACTCCGACGTCGTACAAAGTGGTGATGATAGACCAGATGTTCAGCCTCATCATTGTCAGAACTGTCGAAGTCCGTGTAGTACACGGCACTCTGCTTTGGGCCCGGCAAAAACTGCTGCTGATCTGCGTCCTCAGTGGAGACCCAAATTCCTGGAATGGACTGACAGTGGGGATCTCTCTGCTCACGATGCATAGCCTCCTCTGCGATCAATTTACATGGAAGTGAAGCACAAAGGTGTTAATGTGAATTTAGAGAGCTATGGAATGGAATGGGATGTATTACCTTATTGTCACATGTGACAAGGCAGAGAGAAATTCTTTGCTTGAGCACCCAATGTATACAAATAGCGGCCACCTACTATAATAGGTGTAATTTCCTGTTCAAGGAATAAAATTGGACAAGTCCCTTGAGGAATGTAAAGCAAGCAGGAAAGAACTCAGATGTGTAGGAAGGAACTGCAGGTTGGTGGCTGAGCCAAACCAGACCTTGATGGAGAAGGTGCGAACAGACTCTACGATGGCCGCATAGAATTGGACCATCATTGCTTGTGGCAGATGGTGTTTCCTCAGCTGCCGCAGGAAGTCCATCCTCTGTTGGGGCCTTTTTGACTGTGGAGTCAATGGTGACCCCCATCTAAGGTCCTTGGAGATGATCGTTCCAATGAACTTAAAAAGACTCCCCAGATGTGACTGTGGTGTTGTTGATGGTGAGTGGGGGGAGGGGAGGGGGAGCTCTCCTAAAATCTGCTATCAATTCCACCGTCTTAAGAGAATTGAGCTCCAGGTTGTTACGAAAACACCAGGACATCATCTGCATGGACTTTGGTAAAGCTTTCGATGAAGTCTCTCAGGGGAGATGGATCCAGAAGATTAAGACACACGGGATCCATGGTTACTTGGTCGATTAGATTCAAAGTTAACTTGGCTATGGAAGATGGCGTGGTGTGAGTAGGGGTGTAGTGCAGTGGGTCGAGTGGTGTGATTATGACTGGAGCTAGGTCATCTGATGTTTGTGATTTGGATGTAAATATTGGTGGAAAGGTCAGCAAGTTTGCAGCTGACATAAATATTATGACGTTATAGATAGTGAGGAAGGTTATCAAAGGATACAGAAGGATAAAGACCAATTGGAAATTTGGGCTGAGAAATAGCAGATGGAGTTTAATCTGGAGAAATGTGAGATTGCAATTTGGGAGGTCAAATGTAAAAAGAAAGTATATCGTAAATGGCAGGCCCCTTATGAGCATTGATGTATAGAGGGGTCTTAGGGTCCAAGTCTGTTGGTCCCCGAAAATGAGTGTGTGTTAAAGACAGGGTCGGGGCATTGAGTATAAAAGTCAGAAAGTCATGTTGTAGCAATATAAAACTTTAGTTCAGTCACATTTGGAATATTGTGCACAATTCTGGTTGCCGTATTACAGAAAGGATGTGTCGTCTCTAGAGAGGGCTTTCCAGCCGAATTTCACCAGGATGTTGCCTGGATTAGAGAGCATTAGCTATGAGGAAACGTTTGCCAAACCAGCGGATTAGACAGCATCTCTGGAGAAAAGGAATAGGTGACGTTTCGGGTCGAGACCCTTCTTCAGACCCGAAGTAGCATCTCGACCCAAAACATCACCTATACCTATTCCTTTTCTCCCGACACGCTGTCTGACCCGCTGAGTTACTCCAGCTTTTTCTGTCTATCTTCGGTATAAACCAGCATCTGCCGATACTTCTTACACATTTGACAAACTTGGATTGTTTTCTCTCTTTCTCCAATGCTCGAAGCTGAGGGGCAACCTGACAGAAATGTTTAAAGCTATGAGAGGCGTAGATAGGGTAGATAGTCAGCATCTTTTTCCCGGGGTGGATCTGTCAAATACTAAAGGGCACAGCTTTACAGTCAGTGGGAGAACGTTTAAAGGAATTTACGAGCAAGATTTATGACACAGAGAGTTGTACACAGATCTAGGAATATCATGCCAGAGAAAGTGGTGAAAGCAGATACGAAAGCAACATTCAAGAGACAGGCATATGAACAAGTAGGGAACGGAGAGCCATATGCCATGTGCCGGTAGATGGGATTTGTTTAATTTGGTAGATTGTACTCAGTAGCGGACTGGGTCTAAAAATATTGGTTGCCAGGAGACAAAGGGGGCCCACTTGATATAGGGGACCCACTTCATCAGGGGTCCACTTGCCATCGGGCAAGCTGACACCCTGGCCAGCCCGCTACTGATTGTACTGTTCTATGTTCTGCGTTCATGCCAACATTACTATCCCAAAGTTTTGTTTAAAGATTTGGTTTAATTGCCACAATAGAATTGAATATGCGCCAAATGTGGTAACATACAGGGTGAATTCCCGTGCAATGATATATTACTGTAGATATTAAGGAATGGAAAACAAAGAAGGGTGAGAAATTGCATAGAAACACCTATTGAATGACCACACACTAATTTGGTGGGAGGTTCCCCGGGTTTGATATCCTCTTGTGTAAGAGGTCCAAGGATTTGCACTCAGTATAATAGGACAAATAAGTAGGACATTCAGCGTTTGAATGAAAATCTGGGGAGTATGCCTTGTTGTTACAATTTGCATTTAAAGAATCCTGTGCTCCAGGTGATGGCAGTTACAAGTCATCTCTTCCCCCTGTGTTTGACTGGAAGGAAATTATTTAGGAGCTTCAGAATGTTTTGCAGAATATTAAAACTTTTGGCTTATTTTTTTTCGGTTCCTTGTATTTTCTTAATCCTATTAATCATTGCATTTTTTAAGTTCCAAATATTTTTTGAATGCATCTATTTGTTAAATTTACCCTTTAATTGTACTGTGCTGGAATCCCGAAAATGTGTGTGATTGATATAAACTTTTGGAAGGATTTTTCCCAAGCCTATATTTTTCAGGTACAGTAAGGATCTAGACCTCGGGAAATCCTTCAGCAAAAAGAATTTCTCTCAATCACTCACATAATGCTGTTGGGTTAATATCCAGTTCTGTAACTGAATGCAGTGTGAGTATTGTCACCATCAGAATGACAGAGATTGAAGGAGAAGGCAGCTCACCACTATCTATTTAAGGGCACATAATTGCAAAATAAATACCAGCTTTTGCCAGGCATAATGGACATTAAATAATTGGAAATTTTGAATTCCAAGTAGGAATGGATGTGGATGTCAAACCTGGTCTAGATAACTAATTACTAACTTTGGATCTTACTTAATAATATATACTTATGTAACAATAGCATCTATAACTAAGCATGCAAAATAAATATAATGAAAGAACTGCAAGCATACCGTTGTTAAACAGTTTATCCAAGCTTTTCCTCCTTGTATTAATTTCAAATCGGACTCCTGGGTTGAACAGTTGATCTTGTATATAGTTCTGACTTTTCTCCTGCAGAATGCTTCGAAATACAGAGGAAAGCTCAGGGTTTTCAACCAAGGATCCTTTCCTGGAACCTCCTCCCGCTGCACCGTTGCCAGAAGAAGACAACTCCGAAAATGACTGCCACAAAAATGGAAATGAAGCAGAAGAAATAATGGTCTCTGCCAAAGTCTACAACCAGAGGGCACAGAAGTTATTGCCAGGTACAACATCAAGAATGTAATTACATTTTCAAGGGAATTCCCAATGGAATGAAGCCATCACTTCCGAGACACTGTGATTCTCGTGCCTATCAGTATCAGTATCAGTATGAGTGCTGTGTATGTCTACAGGAATAACCAGCTGGAACCAAGAAAGATTGAAAAGACTAGGCTTGTAGTCACTGGAGTTTAGAAGGATGAGGGGGACTTATAGAAACATACAAAATTATAAAAGGACTGGACGAGCTAGATGCAGGAAAAATGTTCCCAATGTTGGGCGAGTCCAGAACCAGGGGCCACAGTCTTAGAATAAAGGGGAGGCCTTTAAGATTGAGGTGAGAAAAAACTTTTTCACCCAAAGAGTTGTGAATTTGTGGAATTCCCTGCCACAGAGGGCAGTGGGGGCCAAATCACTGGATGGATTTAAGAGAGAGTTAGATAGAGCTCTAGGTGCCAGTGGAGTCAAGGGATATGGGGAGAAGGCAGGCACGGGTTATTGATTGGGGACGATCAGCCATGATCACAATGAATGGCTGTGCTGGCATGAAGGGCCGAATGGCCTCCTCCTGCACCTATTTTTCTATGTTCTATGTTTCTATGTTCTATGTTTCTAATTCATCAACTACCCTTTGAGTACAAGATAGACACAAAATGCTGGAGTAACTCAGCGGGACAAGCATCATCTCTGGAGTGAAGGAATGGGTGACGTTTCAGGTCGAGAATGTCAGACCCTTCTCCAGTCTGAAGAAGGGTCTCGACCCGAAACGTCGCCCATTTCTTCTCTCCAGAGATGCTGCCTCTCCCGTTGAGTTACTCCAGCATTTTGTGTCTATCTTCGATTTAAACCAGCATCTGCAGTTCCTTCCTACATCCAGTTTAAATAGACTTTCTATCCACCAGTAGCACAAGTGGTTGGAGAGTGTAGCATCTAATAAATGCATTGCCAGTCTACATCCACAGCATATCGACCACCAGGCATATTGGAAATCCACCATCTGAATGTTCCCATCCTGCTCTGGAACTGCCTCCCCAACAGATCTGTGGGAATGCAACTGCTCAAGAAGGTGGCTCAACACAATCCTCTCAAGGGCAACTAGGGATGGACTAATTCCAGTCCTGCTCCCAATGCTCAGATCCCAAGGCTGAATATAAAACAAAATGGTGCAGAGGAAATATTTACCAGTAACTTATCTCCTATTAATAGATTAGCTGCGTATGTTCATTACAACTGCAAGCTTGGGAAGTTCGGCGTGTCACCTACAATTCTCATCAACCTCTACAGATGCACCATAGAAAGCAGTTTATCGGCATGCGTCACAGCTTGGTTTGGGAACAGCTCCATCCGAGACCACAAGAAATGGCAGTGAATTGTGGACGCAGCCCGGACCATCACACAAACCAACCCTCCCATTGGCTCCAGTTACACCTCAAGCAAGGCCAGCGGCATAATCATGGACCATTCATACCCTGGCCACTCCTTCTTCTCCACTCTCCCATCGGCAAAAAGTACAGAAGTGTGAAAACGCACACCTCCAGATTCAGGGACAGTTTCTTCCCAGCTGTTATCAGCAACTGAACCATCCTACCACAACCAGAGAGCAATGCTGAACTACTATCTACCTCTTTGGTGACCCTCAGACTATCCCTGATCGGACTTTGCTGGCTTTACCTTGCACTAAACGTTATTCCCTTATCATGTATCTACACACTGTAAATGGCTCAATCGTAATCATGTATTGTCTTTCTGCTGACTGGATAGCATGCAACAAAAGCTTTTCACTATACCTTGGTACACGTGACAATAAACTAAACCGGCTAACTAACTGGATGTGGAGACTTGTATTATAGTTTCATCTGGGGCTTGTATTATAGTTTCATCTGGGGCTTGTATTATAGTTTCATCTGGTTGCTATTTAACCTCTGCCTTGGCGCACCCATGCCTCTGGGATGAGTTATAGAGTCCCTTGACCCTTGAGTGGTAAAATACATCATTTTCTTGAATGACAATGTTCATACTGAGAGTCATAAAATTCGTTGGAAGGACTTGGTCTATCAAAGTGTTAGCTTTATGGGCTGCAGAAGCAGCCATGTGTAAATTCTGCAGGAATGTTTGTGAAACCAATGATGTGTGCTTTGGAAACAATATTATTGCTTTCACATTTTGCCTTGCTGCTTTCATGCATATTAAAAAGAGAAATACATTTCCCCCCTTCATTCCACTGCCTTAATTCTAACTTCAGTTTACTCACTCGAAAATCTCATTGTTTTTCTAAACCCACGCAAAATGATAAGACAATTCGAAAATCTATGGTTAAAACCGTATATAGAGGCAAGCAAACAAATTATGCGGTGTGACATTGAAGGCACAAACCAGTCTGGGGCTAGCCCTGTCTCTCGGTTGTCAACCTCTGAAGGCACTGCCTTCTGTTTGTGTACAGATGCAATGGAGTCAGCCACTACCTGGCCTTTCCAAAGAGGGTTTCGTCACCTTGTCACCCTGACTTATTGAGGGTGCTAGAATGTGGGGAGGCACCAGGGACACGTTTGATGGTGCCTTATAAATAAGCATTTTCAGAAACTACGAATGGATTAAATTTAAAAAAGTCAGGACCAGGAAAGCAGCTAGCAAATGAGTATACTGACTTTAAATGTCCGGCATAGTGGTGCAGCAGTAGAGTTGCTGCCTTACCAGAGATCAGGGTTCGATCCTGACTACGGGTGCTGTCTGTACAGAGTTTGTACGTTCTCCCCGTGACCTGCATGGGTTTTCTCCGAGATCGTCGTTTTCCTCCCACACTCCAAAGACGTACAGCTTTGTAGGTCAAGTGACTTAGAGTAATTGTAAACTTGTCCCAAGTGTGTGTAGGATAGTGTTAGTGTGCAGGGGTCGCTGGTTGGCGTGGACTAGGCGGGCCAAAGGGTCTGTTTCCACGCTGTATCGCTAAACTAAACAAAATAATGGGCAAAGCAAGCAAAGGGGTCATGGGAGATTTTATTAAAATCAGAAATAATTGGCAAAAGATGACGGGAATTCAAAAATTATTTTCATAAATACTTTTCAAAAATATTTGGATGCATAATTTGTAAATGAACATTTGCAATATTTGAGACGAGCAGGCGGGCGGTGGGCAAATTGGACAGGTCAATTAAAGATCAAGTGGTGATATGACGCACACACAGTGACCTCCTCATATGGTGAATGTGTGATTCCAGTGCACATGCTTTGATATTGTGAGCAATTTTGGGCATCATATCTGAGGAAGAATGTGCTGACTCTGGAGAAGGTCCCGAGGAGGTTTACAAGAATGATCCCGGGAATGAGTCGATTAACTTATGATGAGCATTGGTCGTCACTTGGCCTGTACTCGCTGGAGTTTAGAAGGATGAGAGGTGGGGGCCATTGAAGCATACAAATAGTGAAAGGCTTGGATAGAGTGGAAATGGAAAAGATGTTTCCACTAGTGGGAGAGTCTGGGATCAGAGGTCAAGCCTCATAATTAAAGGACATTATTTTAGGAAGGAGATGAGGAGGGATTTCTTTAGTCAGATGGTGGTGAATCTGTGGAATTCTTTTCCACAGAAGGCTGTGGAGGCCGTGAATTGATATTTTTAAGGCAGAGATAGACAGATTATTGATTAGTGCGGGTGTCAGGGGATATGGGGAAAAGGCAGGAGAATGGGGTTAACAGGGAGAGAGAGATCAGCCATGATTGAATGGTGGAGTAGACTTGATGGGCCGAATGGCCTAATTCTGCTCCTATCACTTCTGACCTTGTATTGAGTTTAGAGATGCCAACTTAATATTAGCTAATTCAGCATCAGTAAGGATCGAAACTCAGCAAATACCTGGTCTATAAAGGTCAGGAATCTACTGATAGAGCACATTGTCTGTGTACACAAACGTTGCAGTGCAGCTTAAGAATTGCGGGAGTTACCTGGAAGTCATTCCCATCATAATGTGGTGATGGAAGCTGGAGAGACTGGCGGCGAGACTGGGCAGTGTATTCTGAATCCATATCAAAGTCGAAATGATGGACTGAAAGCAGGCGTTTATTTCTACGCTGCTGAGGAATACAAAGTAGAAAACATCGTAATGACTTTTCAATTCAAATTTACTTCCGTATTTGTTTCTTTAAGAAAACAATATTCAGTCTAAAGAATAATTCCGAAACAAAACGTTGCTTATCCATTTTCTCTGCAGATGCTGTCAGATCCATTGAGTGACTTCAGCATTTTGTGTTTTGCTCCAATTTCCAACATCTGCAGTTCCTCATGTCTCCAATAGAAAAACCTTAATCAGAGCTTTGAAAGGGGAACAGGTAAAAGCAACTTAATTGAATAGATGTTTTTCCTGAAAGCTGGCATCGAATCAGTTGGCGGAATAATTTCCTTTGTTGTTTAGTTTAAGGACACCAAAGACATTCCATAATGAATTTTGTATTAAAATGCTAACTGAATGTACATTACTAATTTGAATCATAAAATCCTAATTCATTGCAATGCCCCGTAAAATATGAAGGTCAGGGGAGAAATCTCATGGAAGTATGGAACTAACCAAATATAGAATTTAGTCATGGGCCCGTCCCACTGTACGAGTTAATTTATTCGCCCGCCATAATACGATGATTTGAAAAAAAGTGCTGTTAACAGCAACGATAGTCACAAGTCTGGAGTCACTCAGCGGGTCAGGCAGCATCTCTGGAGAAAAGGCATGTGACGTTTCGGGTCGAGACCCTTCTTTAGACTGAGAGTCAGGGGAAAGGGGATCGAGAGACACAGACGGTACTTAGGTAATTAACATCATTGGTGTGTGATGTTTTACAACACTATTGACCAGGCCACGTGAGTTGCATAACTTAATTAGTTTGGAATTTTAAGGCAGTCATGGTCAGTATTGTTTCAGTCTGAGGAAGGGTCTCGACCCGAAACGTCACCCATTCCTTCTTTCCAGAGATGCTGCCTGTCCCGCTGAGTTACCCCAGCATTTTGTGTCTATCTTGTATCTCTTGATAGTGGCAAGGTGATTAGCCAAGTGTAGGGGTCAGAAGCTTATCTTAATTCACAAGAAACATCTTGAACATAGGTCAGTTTCTGCTGTTGTGATGGAGAACTGAGGTCACCCCTAAGCCGTTTGGGGTTAGATAGTGAAAACCCATCACATCTATGGAGTACTGCAGAGGTAAAGGATCTGAATGATCGTTTTGAATGGTAGAGCAAATGTAAGGGGTCAAAAGACTTACCACTGCTTCGACTTCTTATGCTCTTATCTAGCAATGAAAACTAGATATGGCAAGTGGAAGTAATCAAGATTTATATTGTGGAATATATTTTTCAATACACAATGTACTTCATATTTTTCATCTAAATCAATCCCAGGTGGGCTTTTTAGAATGCGCCTGAGTTTAACTTCCATGCCATGACATTCAATGTTTTTTTTTGCATGAGATATATTGTACAACTTGTTGTGATCTATAGTTAACAGTCAATCTTCAGCATTGTAGGCATTAAAGACTGTAAATGCTGGAAACGAGCAAAGACAAACCGCTAGAGGAACTAAGCAGGACTGTGGAGGGAAATAGACAGGCGATATTTTGAGTTGGGATCCATCTTCTGACTGGGGTGGACAGCATTTGAATGGCCTCGGGGAGGGTGATAAGAATGATCCCAGGAATGGGTGGGTTAACTTATGATGAGCGTTTGTTGGCAATGGGCCTGTACTCGCTGGAGTACAGAAGGATGTGGGCGGAACGTACCGAATAGTGAAAGGCTTGGATAGAGTGAATGTGGAGAGGATGTTTCCACTAGTGGGAGAGTCGAGGACCACAGGTCATAGCCTCAAAATTAAAGGACATTATTTTAGGAAGGAGGTGAGGAGAAATTTCTTTAGTCAGAGGGTGGTGGATCTGTAGAATTCTTTGCCACAGAAGGCTGTGGAGGCCAAGTCAATGGATATTTTTAAGGCAGAGATAGGTAGATTATTGATTAGTGCGGGTGTCAGGGGTTATAGGGAAAAGGCAGGAGAATGGGGTTAACAGGGAGAGAGAGAGATCAGCCATGATTGAATGGTGGAGTAGACTTGATGGGCCGAATGGCCTAATTCTGCTCCTATCACTTATGACCTTATATTGAGCTCTATTGAGATATGTTGAGTCATATTATATTATGACCTTATATTAAGATGCCAACTTAATATTAGCTAATTTAGATCTAAACTCAGCCAATGGCTGGTCTGTAAAGTTCAGGAATCTACTGATAGAGCACATTTGTCTGTGTACACAGCTGGAAAAAGTTGCAGTGCAGCTGAAGAATTGCGGGAGTTACCTGGAAGTCATTCCCATCATAATGTGGTGATGGAAGCTGGAGAGACTGGCGGCGAGACTGGGCAGGGTATTCTGAATCCATATCAAAGTCGAAATGATGGACTGAAAGCAGGCGTTTATTTCTACGCTACTTGGGAATACAAAGTAGAAAACATCGTAATGACTTTTCAATTCAAATTTACTTCCGTATTTGTTTCTTTAAGAAAACAATATTCAGTCTAAAGAATGATTCCGAAACAAAACGTTGCTTATTCGTTCCCTTTACAGATGCTGACAGATCCATTGAGTTACTCCAGCATTTTGTGTTTTGCTCCAATTTCCACCATCTGCAGTTCCTCATGTCTTCAATAGAAAACCCTTAATCAGAGTTTTGCATCTTCAGCATAGCAGGCACTAAAGACTGTAGATGCACGAAACAAGCAAAAACAAACCGCTGGAGGAACTAAGCAGGACTGTGGAGGGAAATGGACAGGCAACATTTTGAGTTGGGATCCATCTTCCAACTGGGGTGGAGAGCATTTGAATTGCCTCGGATGTTTGTGAGAAGGGATTGGATACCAGATATGAGGAAATTAATTAATTGGGTCATAAGTGATAGGATCAGAATTAGGCCATTCGGCCCATCAAGTCTACTCCGCCATTCAGTCATGGCTGATCTGTCTCTCCCTCCTAACCCCATTCACCTACCATCTCCCCATAACCCCTCACAACTGTACTAATCAAGAATTTAAAAAAATTAATCGACATGGACTCCACAGCTTTCTGTAGCAAAGAATCCTACGGATTCACCACCCTCTGACTAAAGAAATTCCTCCTCATCTTCTTCCAAAAGGTACGTCCTTTATTGCCGAAGCTATGATCTCTTGTTCTGGACACTCCCAATAGTGGAAACATCCTCTCCACACCCACTCTATCCAAGCCTCTCACTGTCCATGCAATTAGAGGCAGAACAGGCAGAAACAGTAAGTCTATCAGGGTAACCCTGTTTCTGAACCTTGGATAGGAGGTTGAAAGCAGCAGTGCGGGTTGATGGAACTACCAAGTTGGAGGCCGTCGTTGCCAGAAGCAATGAGATCTGTGATATTTTTGGATATGGTGGCCTCATGTACGCTGGTGAGGTCATGGTCAAGGGGTAGAAAGCGAATGGTATGTTGGCTTTCATAGCAAAAGGATTTGAGTATAGGAGCAGGGAGTTTCTACTGCAGCTGTACAGGGTCTTGGTGAGACCACACCTGGAGTATTGCGTACAGTTTTGGTCTCCACATCTGAGGAAGGACATTATTGCCATAGAGGGAGTGCAGAGAAGGTTCACCAGACTGATTCCTGGGATGTCAGGATTGTCTTATGAAGAAAGGCTGGATAGACTTGGTTTATACTCTCTAGAATTTAGGAGATTGAGAGGGTATCTTATAGAAACTTACAAAATTCTTAAGGGGTTGGACAGGCTAGATGCAGGAAGATTGTTCCCAATGTTGGGGAAGTCCAGGACAAGGGGTCACAGCTTAAGGATAAAGGGGAAATCCTTTAGGACCGAGATGAGAAAAACATTTTTCACACAGAGAGTGGTGAATCTCTGGAATTCTCTGCCACAGAGGGTAGTTGAGGCCAGTTCATTGGCTGTATTTAAGAGGGAGTTAGATGTGGCCCTTGTGGCTAAAGGGATCAGGGGGGGGGGAGGAGGCAGGTCGGATACTGAGATGGTGAAGACTGCAGAGGTTGGAATGGGGGTGCAGGCTCAAGGGGAATTGAAGGTGGCGAGTGTTGGAGGCTTCTAGGGCCGGGGGGCCTTCTATGGGGGGGGGGGGGGGGGTAGGTAGGGGAGAAGGATGGAGGGGGGGGGAGAGCCATTATCTAGCCTCAGCAAGGTAGAGGTCAGTCCACTGCACTCCAATGGCACCCTTGATAGCAGGTTTGGGGACAAGGCTGCGATCGGTGCAGTGTGCACTCAAAAGGGTTGAGATTGGAGTGAGGGGGAGTGGAGAAGCCAAGATGGCCAGGGGTGCATTTTCAATTGGAAATAACAAGGTTGAGAGGGGGTAGAATGCTGAAGAGGCGGGAGAACGAGTCATCAGTTGGCAGCGTAGACCGAATGTATAGGCACGGAGGAGGAGGAGGGAGGAAGTAGAGCTTGACATCATGGCAGGCTCAGAACTCCTGAACGTGTCGGTGCAGAGATACGAATGTGAGGCCTCACTTGAGTACTGACCACGCAGCATTAGAAGGGGGAGGAGGGTCAGAGAGATGGTGAAGACGGCAGAGGGGGGCTGGGGCCCAACATGGGATTAGAAGGTGGCAAAGTGTTGGAGGACTCTGGGCCAGGGATGGGGGGGGGAGAACCATGGGGGGGGGGGGGGGGGAGAACCATGGAAGGGGGGGGGGGGGGGGTTGAGGGAAAGTTGTGGTAAGGTCTGCAATGGAAGAAGAAGAGCTGGGCCTGGAGTGAGCGGTGAGATGTTGTGAGAGGGGGATCGGAGGCAGTAGGGGCAGCAGAGGAATCAGGCAGCACCAGGAGATCCTTGTCATACAACCCCTTGACCATGACCCCACTGCTGAATTGTAGGCCATCATCTCCCGAAGCAGAACACATCTCATCACTTCCACCAATGTCCGAAGCACAGCCTCCAACCTGATAGCTCCCCAACCCTTCATGGTCCATGTCTACATCCTACCCAAGGTGCTCAAACAGCTTTTGCCAGCTCTTGTCCCACTGGACTCATCTCCTCATACTTGGACTTGTCCACCCATGTTCAGGTCCTTCCCACCTGCATCGGAAGGTAAAATCGAAGTGTCAGTATTGCAGTTGAACAAAGGGGACTATGGAGGCATGAGGGAGAAGCTGGCCAAAGTTGTCTGGAAAGGGGACCCTAGCAGGGATGACGTTGGAACAGCAATGGCAGGTATTTCTAGGGGAGAATCCAGAAGATGCAGGATCATTTCATTCCAAAGAGGAAGAAAGATTCCAAGGGGAGTAAGGGGTGACAGTGGACGCATTGGTGATCATTTTCCAATTTTCAATAGATTCAGGATCAGGTCCTGTGGATTGGAGGGTAGCTAACGGCATCCCATTTAAAAAAAAATGTGGGAGAGAGAAAGCAGGGAATTATAGATCAGTTATCCTGACATCGGTGGTGGGGAAGATGCTGGAGCCAATTATTAAAGATGAAATAGTGGCCCATTTGGATAGCAGTAACAGGATCGGTCCGAGTCAGCATGGATTTACGAAGTTGCAATTATGCTTGACTAATCCTCTGGAATGTTTTGAGGATGTAACAAGTCAAATGGACAAGGGAGAGCCAGTGGATGTCGTGTACCTGGACTTTCAGAAAGCATTTGATAATGTCCCACACAGGAGATTAGTGGGCAAAATTAGGGCACATGGTATTAGGGGTAGAGTGCTGACATGGATAGAACATTTGTTGGCAGACAGGAAACAAAGAGTAGGGATTAACGGGTCTCTTTCAGAATGGCAGGCAGTGGATAGTTGGGTGCCTCAAGGCTCAGTGCTGGGACCACAGCTATTTACAATGTACATTAATGATTTAGATGAAGAAATTAAAAGTACCATGAGTAAATTTGCAGATGATACACAGCTGGGTGGCAGTGTGAACTGTGAAGAGGATGTGGGATGACTTGAACAGGTTGAGTGAGTGGGCAGATGCATGGCAGATGTAGTATAATGCGGATAAACGTTAGGTTAGCCACTTTGGTGGCATTAACAGGAAGGCAGATTATTATCTGAATGGGTGTTGGGTTAGGGAAAAGGGAAGTACAACGAGACCTGGGTGTCCTTGTACAACAGTCACTGAAAGTAAGCGTGCAGGTACAGCAGGCATTGAAGAAAGTGAATGTCATGTTGGCCTTCATAACAAGAGGAATTGAGTATAGGGGCAAAGAGGTCATTCTGCTCTAGTGAGGGCCCTGGTGAGACCACACCTGGAGTATTGTGCGCAGTTTTGGTCTCCTAATTTGAGCAAGGACATTCTTGCTATTGAAGGAGTGCAGCATAGGTTCACAAGATTAATTCCCAGGATGTCGGGACTGTCATAGGATGAAAGAATGGAGTGACTGAGCTCTTATTCACTGGAATTTAAAAGGATGAGAGGGGATCTTATAGAAACATATAAAATTATTAAGGGATTGGACACGCTAGATGCAAGAAACATGTTCCCGATGTTGGGGAAGTCCAGAACCAGGGGTCACAGTTTAAGAATAAGGGGTAGGCCATTTAGAAATGAGATGAGGAAACACCTTTTCACACAGAGAGTTGTGAGTCTGTGGAATTCTCTGCCTCAGAAAGCAGTGGAGGATGATTCACTGGATGCATTCAAAAGAGAGTTAGAGTTCTTAGGGCTAGCGGTGTCAAGAGATGTGGGGGGAAGGCAGGAACGGGGTACTGATTGTGGATGATCAGCCATGATCACATTGAATTGAATCACACCTGAAGTTCAGCTGGCTCGAAGGGCCGAATGGCCTACTCCTGCACCTATTGTCTATGTATCCCGGAACCGCATGGGCTTTCCACCCCAGCCAGAAGGGTCCCAACTGACTGTCTGTCCATTTTCCTCCACGGATGCTGCATGGCCCACTGAGTTTCCTCCAGCAGTTTTTCTTTAGCATCGTAACTGTTTAACAGTATTGTATTGATTTGGTGGAAGGAACTGCAAAATCTGGTTTATACCGTAGGCACAAAATGCTGGAGTAACTGAATGGAACCGGCAGCATCTCTGGAGAGAAGGAATGGGTGACGTTTTGGGTTGAGACCCTTCTTCAGACTGGTCAAGTCTTGACCCGAAACATCACCCATTCCTTCTCTCCAGAGATGCTGCCTGTGCCGCTGAGCTTCTCCAGCATTTTGTAGGTGTGTTATAATACTTCCCTTCAGCGGTACTGCAGTTCTGCCACTGGCCGTGTGTGCGATTTTGGTGCCTTTGATGGGGGGGGGGGGGGGGGGGGGGGGGGGGGGGGGGGGGGGTTTAAAACTCGTTTTTTCCTCCCTTGTCCTGGATTATATATTGTTGGAGTGCAAGTTTTTGCTGAAGAATTGTTCCGATGGCTGTTCTGTGTATTTTTTTTTAAATTCGCCAGACAAGTTCAGCGTTGGAGTAATTTTAAAATCAGCTTCTAAAGCCGTCAATGCCGACAACGGGGAGGGATTTCAGGTACGGGACAGGTAAAGGAAAGCCGTTTATTTTATGTATAAATGTGCTCCTTAAGATGCCTTTAATTCACATTTTACTTTGCGAAACGGTGATTTTTTCCCCATACGAACCGGCAGTATTTTTCCTGCCGACATGGGGTTTAAATTCACCGCAACCGCAACGTTCCAGAAAAACCCACTCGCAAGATGATTTAAATGGCCATTAATTTACAAGTATTAAACTTCCTTCCATTTGGCCTATAAATCCATGACAATGAGATTTAAAAATTATGTAATATTGTGAATTCTTGTGTGAATGTTATTTGGACACTTAGGCTATTTAAAAATGTTAATCTATTCTTAAGAAATTGATAGATGTTTAGATCTAGTAATTGAATTTTGTAATTAGCTACAATTAAGTAACTAACTAATTATATGCTTTAATTTCAAGTCATCTAGGTAAGATTGTTTCATATTTGTTTCAGAATGCATCAATCTATAATAACTGAACATTTCTTTCCGTTCTCTTCATTTTTAAGAACGTTATGGGCTTTTGACTGTCCTCGATCACAGCTTGTGAGTTAAGTCAATGGAAAAGCAATAGGGAACAAGATGCTAATTTCTGAGTATGAAAATGGCCATAAATTTTTAAATACTGAAGATATGAAAGTGAATTAGGTGTCAAAAACTTCTTTTTATGCTTTATCTGATGGGATAAATTACAGACTTGATTTTTAAAATCTCAAAATGTTGTAACATTGCTACATTTTGTGTCTATCTTTTGTATTTATTTGTTTGTCTTGAGCTTGGTGATTGTTGGCCAATCTCTCTGGTAATTAATGTAATCAGAGTAATTAAAGACGCCATTATAACACAAATGTTCAATGTCAAAAGTAACATCTTATTGTAGATAATGGTGACATTTTCAAAAAGCAAACCATTCTATAGCGAAGGTCCTCTGGATAATCTAAGGTATCTTCATCCTCTTCAATAACTTCTGTCATCATCTGAGGATTGTAGCCACCTGAAGGTAGAAAAACAGAAGAGAAAACCCCATCAATAATGTTATTCTGCAAATGTCACTCTGATTGTGAGGCTGACACCTTACAAAGCCGTGTATTCGAGGATCACCTAGTGTTGTGCACTTCAGAAGAAGAATATTGAAGATCAATTTCACTTATGGTTTAATAGCATGGTAAACTTCCACTGACACGCACAGTAAATCAGAAAATACATTCTTGGCCCATGCCACAGGATTCAATATGACCGATTGACACAAGCTGGAAGTAACAAAGTCCGTGATTAATTGGTGAACGCAAGCAATTAAAGCAACTTCTGCTCCTTTCGTTAGCAAAGGGGAACCTTTTAATTGAGCAGAAATCGACAATCGACAATAGACAATAGACTATAGGTGAGGAGTAGGCCATTCGTCTCTTCAAGCCAACACCACTATTCACTGTGATCATGGCTGATCATCCACAATCAGTACCACTTTCCTCCCTTTCCTCCCTATCCCTTGACTCCGCTATCTTTAAGAGCTCTATCTTACTCTCTCTTGAAGGCATCCAGAGAATTGGCCTCCACTGCCTCCAGAGGCAGAGAATTCCACAGATTCACAACTCTCTGGATGAAAAAGTTATTCATAACAAGAGGATTTCAGTATAGGAGTAAATAGGTTCTTCTGCAGTTGTATAGGGCGCTGGTGAGACCACATCTGGAGTATTGCGTACAGTTTTGGTCTCCTAATTTGAGGAAGGACATCCTTGTGATTGAGGCAGTGCAGCGTAGGTTCACAAGATTGATCCCTGGGATGGCGGGACTGTCATATGAGGAAAGATTGAAAAGACTAGGCTTGCATTCACTGGAGTTTAGAAGGATGAGAGGAGATCTTATAGAAATATAAAATTATAAAAAGACTGGACAAGCTAGATGCAGGAAAAATGTTCTCAATGTTGGGCGAGTCCAGAACCAGGGGCCACAGTGTTAGAATAAAGGGGAGGCCATTTAAGACTGAGGTGAGACAAATCATTTTCACCCAGAGAGTTGTGAATTTGTGGGATTCCCTGCCATAGAGGGCAGTGGAGGCCAAATCACTGGATGGATTTAAGAGAGAGTTAGATAGAACTCGAGGGGCTAGTGGAATCAAGGGATATGGGGAGAAGGCAGGCATGGGTTATTGATTGTGGACAATCAGCTATGATCACAATGAATGGCGGTGCTGGTTCGAAGGGCCGAATGGCTTCCTCCAGCAACTATTTTCTATGTTTCTATATCTCATCTCCGTTCTAAATGGCCTACTCCTCATTCTTAAACTGTGGTCCCTGGTTCTGGACACCCCCAATTGACTCTATTGGACAGCAAATGAAGCAGGCACCTTTTGATGGTAGACCATGGAGCTGAGCGAGTACCAGGAGCTCACAGTGGCAGTTTAGTTTATTGTCACGTGTACCGAGGTACAGTGAAAAGCTTTTGTTGCGTGCTATCCAGTAAGCGGAAAGACAATACATGATTACAATCGATCCATTTACAGTGTATAGATACATTATAGGGGATAACGTTTAGTGCAAGGTTAAACCAGCAAAGACCGATCAAGGATAGGCTGAGGGTCACCAATGAGGTAGATAGTAGTTCAGCACAGCTCTCTGGTTGTGGTATGATGATACAGTTGCCTGACAACAGCTGGGAAGAAACTGTCCCAGTACCTTGGTACATGTCACAATAAACTAAACTGAACTCCTAGGAAATTGGGAGGGGCAGGTAGGTAGCTGAACTGTTCATGGACATGCCATTTTGAGACCAGCAACCACTGTTCTATTAGCTTTAGGATACTTATGGAAAAAGACAGGGCAGGCCTGCCTGTTACAGTACATTTCGAAATTGAGGCCAAGCCAACATTGATGGTATTGAGCAGGAACTCGTTCAAAGTGTTTGGAGCAAAAGAACGTCCAAAAAGTGGATCGCTTTTAAAAATGTTGTGATTAGAGTTCAGGGCATGCATGTTCTTGTTAGTGTGAAGGGCAAGGCAGGTGGGCATACAGAAGCTGTGAGGATGAGAGAAATTGAGACTGGTCAAGAAAGAGAAGGAGGCATGGGACAGGTATGGGCATCTGGGAGCAATTGTATCCCAGGAGGAGATTCCATGGTGTCCTCGCTCCAGGAACTGAGGAGCCCAATAATGAAGGAAATCGTGAGGGGAAAAAGGATGGCAGTAGAGAGCTTTGGCAGATAACATGAAGGATAATCCAAAGAGAATTTGTAAATACATTAAGGGAGGGAGAGCATTCAAAGCGGCCATCTTTGTATGGAGCCACAGGAGATGGGCAAGGTCCTCAATGAGTATTTCTCTGTTTTTACCGTGAAGAAAGACAACTTGGGGCAGTCAATGGAAGTGTCCTGAGGGCAGTCAGGTCGAGGAGGTGCTGAACGTCCTAACGCTTATGAAGGTAGACAAATCCTGCAGGCCTGAACAGACATATCCGAGGACACTGTGGGGAGCTACAGAAGAAATTGCAGGAGCCCTTGCAAAGATTTGAGTCATCATTAAAAGCTGTTGAGGAGCCGGAAGACTAGAGGGTGGCAAATGTTTTGCTTCTACAGTATTTAAGAAGGGCTGCAAAAAAATGCCTGGAAACTATAGGCCAGTGAATCTAACATCTGTGGTCGGAAGGTTACTCGACAGTATTCTGAGTGATAGGATATACATGCATTTAGATAGACAAAAGCTGATTGGAGAACTGATAGTTGGCATGTTTTTGTACATGGGAGATCGTGTCCTGATTCTGATTGAGTTTTCTGTAGATGTAACCAAAAAGCTGATGGCGAAACAGTTGTAGACATTGTCAATATGGATTTCAGCAAGGCATTTGACATGGTTCTGCATTGTAGGCTGCTTTGAAAGGTTAGATTTGAAAGGTTAGATCACATTAGATATGAATGTAGAAGACAGAATTAGTAAGGTTACGGATGAAATTACAATGGGTGGCATTGTAGATAGTGAAGATTGTTAACGAAGGTTACAGCCGGATCTTGATCAGTTGGGCAAGTGAGCAGAAGAATGATTAATGGCGTTTTAACGCAGCTGTTTAATGTAAGATATTGCATTTTGGTAAGTCTTACAAGCGTAGGACATTCACAGTAAATAGCAGTGCTCTGGGGAGTGTTGTAGAACAGCGGTATCTGGGCGTGCAGGTACATCTTTGATTGCAAATGGTGTCACAGGTAGATAAGATGGTCAAGAAGGCAAGAAGGGAGAGTTTGGGCATGCTAGGACTGCAATCCACGGAGCATAGGGAGATGAGAGGTGATCTTATCGAGGTAGATAGAGGTGATTTACAGAAGACCTTTGCTAATGTGCCCCAGGTGAGGCTGCTGAAGATCAGAGCCCATGGTATCAAAGGGCAGGTACTAGCATTGATACCAGGTAGGCTAGGTGGCAGGAGACAAAGAGAGGCAATACAGGGGGCTTTATCTGCTTGGCTGCCAGTGACTAGCGGAGTTCCGCAGGGGTCGGTGCTGGGGCTGCTACTCCTCACGTTGTATATTAATGATTTAGTTGTGGGAATTGTTAGCTTTGTGGCCAACTTTGCAGACAATATGGAGATAGGCGGAGGGGCAGGTAAGATAGAGAAAGCAGGGACTCTGCAGAAGGACTTGGACAGGTTGGGAGAGTGGGCTGAGAAGTGGCAGAAGGAATATAGCATAGCACAGTGTGGAGCCAGTCATTTTGGTAGTAGGAATAAAGGCACAGATTATTTTCAAAATGGGGAGAGAATTCAGAAATTAGAGGTGCAAACGGATTGGGATTGCTGGTGCAGGATTCCCAAAAGGTTAATTTGCAAGTTGAATCGGTAGAAAGGAAGGTGAATGCAATGATAATATATATCTTGAGAATACAAAAAAAAAACAGGGATGTAAGGCTGAGGTTTTATAAGGCCCTGGCCAGACCACATCCGGAGTATTGTGAGCAATTTTGTGCCCCATATCCGAGGATGGATGTGCTGGAGAGGGTCTAGAGGAGGTTTACGAGAATGATCCCAGGAATGATTGGGTTAACATATGATGAGCGTTTGACGGCACTGGGCCTGTACTCGCTGGAGTTTAGAAGATTGAGGGAGAGCACATTGAAACGTACCGAATAGTGAAAGGCCTGGATAGAGTGGATGTGGAGAGGATGTTTCCACTAGTGGGAGAGTCTAGGACCTGAGGCCATAGCCTCAGAATAAAAGGACATACCTTTAGAAATATGATGAGGAATTTCTTTGATTAGAGGGCGGTGAATCTGTGGGATTCACACACAGGGTTGTTGGTAATAAGGGTTTGTTTCTGTGCTGTATGACTGTGACTAACAGCAATGCCACAGGTTAGCAGGGCCATTAAAACGCAAACTGTGCTTGAGTGTATAGTTTTGGAGGAATAGAATTGAAAAGTAGTAAGCATTGGATATTGCTTAGGGCATACTAGGAAGGAACTGAAGATGCTGGTTTAAACCGAAGATATTCAATTCAATTCAATTCAATTCAATTTATTTGTCATTTGGACCCCTTGAGGTCCAAACGAAATGACGTTTCTGCAGCCATATATTACAAACAAATAGACCCAAGACACAACATAATTTACATAAACATCCATCACATTGCTGTGATGGAAGGGCAAAAAAACTTATGACCCAGAAAGCTGGAGTAACTCAGCGGGTCAGACAACATCTCTGGAGAAAAGGAATAGGTGACGTGTCGGGTCGAGACCCAAAAGGGCATACGAGGTGCTTTGGACATAGGTCGGGAGCGAATGTACCAGATTCAGATTCAGATTCAGATTCAATTTTAATTGTCATTGTCAGTGTACAGTACAGAGACAACAAAAGGCATTTAGCATCTCCCTTGAAGAGCGACATAGCAAACGATTTGAATAAAAAAAAAATTTCAAAAAAAAAAAAAAAAAAAAAACCTATCCCAGGGGGGATAGGTTGGAGTCAAGGTCCATGAAAATGATTTCAGTGGGTCAGAGCAGGCAGAAACAATGGGTCTGCCAGGTGGTTGTGTTTATGGATTGTGGGGAGAGGGTAAAACCAGGCTGTGCGGGGCTGGGGAACAATAGGGATGGAGGCTGTGGAGGGCATCAGAAATGGTCTAAGAGATTAAGGCCTGGTGCTCATCTGCGGAATCATGGTCGAAGGATAAATAGGAGGAGGTGTCCAAGAGCTGGCGACTGGCCCCAGTGCGGTAGAGGTCATCTCGCCAGACTACCAAGTACTGTGTACAATTTTGACCCCCACATTATAGAAAGGATATAATGGGACTCAAGAGGGTGAGAGAACTTTTCTTAAAGTTTACTATTACTTTAGTTTATAGTCAGGTGTATATGGACAGTAGCAGAAAGGTGAGGGTGTATTTGCCAAGAAGTGATAATTCGATTGTGTCATTTTCTTCGAGAATTTCATTATATCTTTAAAATGATGACTGGTTTTGATGAGAGGATGCAGAGAGAATACTTTCACTTGTGAACAGCATTAAGGACGGACAGACGCACACACACACACACGCACACACGCACGCACGCACACAACAAAGGCAGGGGCCAAGGAAAGCAGGGGAGCGCTGTCTGAAATTCACAAATTGGTGCAAAGCCAAAGTGATAGCCGCAATGAACAGGAAGGTTAAAGATGGCTGGTACAGTGTACGGTAAGTCCTTTAAAAGCGCTGAGAAGGGGGCGAGAAGGGTGGAGAAGGGGGAGAAGGAGTGGAAACACTTTTAAGAAGCAAGCCAACTTCTAATAAGCCAGAGATACACAGCTGTGAAGTTTAGCGGGCATTTAACATTACCGGTCTGTTTTCCTTGGTTCCGAAAACACGTGGTTACATTTTTTTCCCCCAATGAGCCAAATAAAATGCCTGGTCAGCAAAGGAGGTTACCTACGGCTACCTCAACTACCTATAACTACATGGCAACCCCACTGCCACTGCACTAAGAGTTCAAAAGAATCGATTTTCTCCATGCCGACCAATTTTTACTCGCAGAACATTTTTCAGCTTGGTGAAGAATTTTCCTCGACCAAACTGAGGCCGGGAGTATGCGGGAACTCCTCTCGAGCATGAAGGAGAGTTACAGTGACCTTCTAGGTCCACGTGTCGACCATGCTGCGAGTTTGCGGCCAGCACAAACTCTCCTAAACTCGCAAATTAGGTCGCCATAGTGGGACAGGCCCTTCAGAGAGTCATTCGAGGAGTCAGCAGGAAATACAATAGGGAATTTAGGCAAAAGTACTGATCCACAAATTGCTGAGAATGTGAGCTCACAGCTGCAGAGAGTAGTTGACATTAGTAATATGGACAGACTTTTTGAGATACAGTGAGAATATGGGGGAGAAAGTGAGAGTTATGCTTATAGATTTAGGTGAGGCAAGACGGGAAAGTTTGAATGTGGCATTAATGAATGAATGAACACTTTGTCACATGTGACAAGTCAGTGAAATTCTTTACTAGCCTACCCAAGGTATGCACATAAGGGCACTGACAAAGTTCAGCCCCTGTCCCACTTATGTGTCCTTGGCATGCTAACTACGCGACCACATGGTCGTGTTGAGCCGTGACGGTCCCGCGAAGGTTTCGCGCGATTACATGCGTCCACACAGCTGTCTGGAACGCGTGACACCATTTGAAGATGGACACAAAATGCTGGAGTAACTCAGCGGGTCCGGTAGCATCTCTGGAGAGAAGGAATGGATGATGGTTCCGGTCGTGACTCTTCTTCAGTCTGAAAGAAGGGTCTCGACCCGAAACGTCACCCATTGCTTCTCTCCAGAGATGCTGCCGGTCCCGCTGAGTTACTCCAGCATTTTGTGTCTATCTTCAATTTTCTTGGCCCCACTCTGGGAGTAGAAGTGGGGGCGGAACCGGACCGCAACGGCCGTGAGCCCCAGGCTGAGTTCGACGATCGCTTGCCTGCTTCTGCTGCTGTTGGAGGTGAGACGTTGTGTCGCGCCAGGGTCTTGGGCCTGTCCCACTTTGGCCGTCAGTTACGCGACAGGCCGTTGGCGCGCGAAGATTTTGTTCGCTACAAAAATTTCGGAGCCCCGTGCGATTTTGCGCACAACTACATACCCCTCCGCGCTTCTCAGTGGGACCGGCCCCGCGCGGCCACACGATGCCTAGGTCCCTATGTCCATTGTTCCACCCCCCCCCCCCCCCCCCCCCTCAGTTAGTGTGGAGTAGTTACGCTGAATGACTCATTCTGAAGAAGGGTTTAATTTCAAAACAGATACAAAAAGGTGGAGTAACTCAGCGGGTCAGACAACATCTCTGGAGAAACGGAATAGGTGACCTTTCGGGTTTTTTTCGAAACGTTGTCTGTCCATTTCCCACCATAGGTGCTGTTTGCCCAGTGGAGTTCCTCCAACCTTTTGTTTCTTTGGCTCATTTCTGCACTGTATATTCTTGATATCTTACGTAAATGTCTTATCTCAGAGCATTTATGGAAGAAATCATATTTACATCATAACAATGATCGTACCTTCAACATTATATGTCACTGGAGTGATTGGTAACAAATACTTAAGATTAACTATAGGTGTGTATTAATTATTGCCTCGTTGCTGGAGTGGGCCGCAGGAGGCCCTGCTGCAGCCTGGGGCTCGGCTGGACTGGGCGCTGCTCCAAGGGGCCGAGCACGTGGACCGCAAGCGGCCTACAGTTGTGGAGGACACTAACGGATAGGTTTAGCCGGGTCGACCCCTACACCGGCAGGACAACAGGCTTTCATGGTTATGTAAATCCTGGCCAAAACAGTTAAAATAAAGTAAAGGATTTATGCATCTACAAGGCCTGTTAGCCTTTTTCTGTAAGAAGCCACAAGCTGCGAGCTGGTGCCAGATCCATATATCAGATAAGGTGAGGTCCAGATTTCCTCCCAATTGGTAGAATGCATGAGGACTCTGTAAAGAAACCCCAAGAGGTTTACATGCATTGGCTTGATTGGATCATTTCAAAGGGATTGTAAATAATGTTAATATTGTTGCAGGACAGTTATACTGCTGTTTGATGATTGGCTGAAGTGTGAAGCCCTGGCTGGATTGTGTGTACTGCCAGGGTAAATGTTGCATTATTCAGTTAGCTGACTACTTTCCAGAAGCTTCTGTCAAAACATTGTATTGGGACTCTCTGTTAATGGGTAGGAACTGTCAATAATACTTTGGTGTAATCGATATGTGTGCTGATTGGCTTGTAAGGGGCGTCACTCCTATGTAGTTCGGCCCCGCAGTGTTCGTTGACCTATAAAAGGCAGCCCCCACTAGGATCGTTGTCGACCTTCTGGAAGGGCGCTTGGGACTGCGTGACCTTTTAGAAGTGTCTGCTTGCACGAGGCTGAAGGGCTTGGCCAGGCTGAGACAAGGATCGAACCCGCGGTGGTTAGGTATCGTATAGGGGATTCGTTGTTTGTTCAAAAAATATAGCGGTCCAGCGCTTGACTCAGTGTCTTACTGAACTAGACTAAGGGGGGTAAACTTTAGGAGCATAATTACACTCGGATTAAGAACCCGACACTTATAGCAACTGTGAATTGAAAATGACGCTGTATACTGTCTCAATCTTCTTCTTTTCGTGTCTTTGAAGCTGGTTGGTTATATGACAGTTTCCCACTCCTTTACACAGTCCTTTGCATTTTTATTGAACACTTATTTAAGATCCTTTGGGCTGCACTGGTTGGGTAGTAGGGGGCAGACAAGGCAGTGCTGAATTGTATGGTCCTCTTCTCCACATTCACAGGTGGTTTAGCCAGTTTCATAGCCCCATCTGGCCATGGCAGCTTTTGATCGCCCTGTTCCTGTTCTCAGGCGGTTGAGCGTCTTCCACTGGACCCATGGTGCTTCTGAGCCCGGAGGGAGGGCTTCAGAAGGAGGGATACCCATGTCAGTAGGAGGGGGGTCGTCCTCAAGCCTTTTTGTCCATAGTTGGAGTCTGGTTTCTTCCCGTGATGCTATTAGGGGCTGGACATGGCTGAGAAAGCTTCTCCTGGACTTCAGCCGTTGGGCCGGGGGTACACGTCCGTAGAGGAGGTGGCGTTCATCACTTGAAATGGCCGCGGGACTCTGCGAGCGCACGCCGGGGTCTCTAACATCAAGACCTGGTGTGCGACCTTGCACCACCCGGCGTGGCTTTAATGGCCGCGGGACAATCGCCATCGCCAGCCGGGGGCTTTGACTTTGACTCTGACATGGGGGGGGGGGGAGTGCAGTGGAGAGATAAGTTTTTTTGGCCTTCCATCACAGCGATGTGATGGATGTTTATGTAAATTATGTTGTGTCTTGGGTCTATTTGTTTGTAATGTATGGCTGCAGAAACGTCATTTCGTTTGGACCTCAAGGGGTCCAAATGACAAATAAATTGAATCTTGAATCTTGATCTAATAGGATACGATATGATAGAACTTTATTTATCCCAGGAGGGAAATTGTTCTGCCAACAGTCATAAAACACAAGATACATGGAACATGAAATTAAAGTGACGAGTGGAAAGGATTGGGCATGTTCAAAGATTGGGGTGGGGGTAGTCAGTCTGCCCCACGATAGGAGGGGGAGGAGTTGAACAGTTTGATAGCCACATGGAAAAAGGATTTCCTGTGGCATTCTGTACTGCATCTTGATGGAACCAGTCTGTTGCTGAAGGTGCTGAAGGTGCTCCTCATGTTGACCAGAGTGTCTAAATGCTTATGTATGGTGATACTTGTACTGAACTGTATACAACAATGAATTTCACTGTCCCTTGGCATATGTGACAAATGTATTATTGTTTTCCCTTTCTGCGATGAACTATGATCCTAATCAACAGTTCGCTTGAGAGCTACACTGAGGAATTGGAGATGCACTACCTGTTTGGATGATGGCAGGGGGTCGAAACTGGCAATTATCTCTTCTGTACGGGGTATGTTTTATGTCAATTGGCAGATGGCTCAGCCAAGGATTACTGGTGGCAAACAGACAGATGCTGTATCGTTAGCATCATTGGATACACACAGGGGTCGGGCATTGGTCTCATCGGATTGCTGCAAAGTGGACGATCAATGAAATATTTGTTGTTTACTCACATTGTAAATAACTGTCGGATTCTTGGTCGTATTCACCTTCTTCACAGTGTGAATCTGAAAGAGGTGACGCAGACATTAACGATAACATTTCAATCGTTTTTCTCAATTTTACAAGTAACTGTGTCCCATTGGGGTGGCACTGAAGAGCACAAATAAATGGTGCAGCGGTAGAGTTGCTGCCTTACAGCGCTGGAGACATGGGTTCGGTCCCGACTACGGGTGCTGTCCGTACAGAGATTGTACGTTTCTCCCGAGACTGTGTGGGTTTTCTCCGAGAGCTTCGGTTTCCTCCCACACTCCAAAGACGTACAGGTCTGAAGGTTAATTGGCTTGGTATATGAGCAAATTGTCCCTCGTGTGTGTAGGATAATGTTAGTGTGTGGGGATCACTGGTCAGTGTGGACTCGATGGGCCGAAGGGTCAGTTTCTGCGCTCTATCTCTAAACTAAACTCATAAAAAAATAAACAGCCATAGGTCAGGTGAAACTGGACCTCAATGATGCTTCTCCAGTTGAGACCTTCAACAAATACCATTTGTCCAAGATATTATAGTGATATTTCTGAAAATCTTCCACAAAAAACTATTTGCATCCTATTGATGGCACTGCGCAAAGTGGTGAACACAACCCAGTCTATCACAGGCTCGTCACTTCCTTCCATCTAGTTCATCTCCAGGGTCTGTCGTAACAGGAAGGAAACATCAAGGATGTTAGTCACCATGGCCATTCACTTTTCTCCCTTCTCCCTTTGGGATAAGATCCTCATAACCCCTGACACCCACACTAATGAAGAATATACCAATCCCCTGCCTTAAAGATATTCATTGACTTGGCCTCCACAGTCTTGTGTGGCAATGAAATCCACAGATTTGCCGACCTTTGACTCCTCATCTTCTTTGTAATGGTATAACGTTTTATTCTGAGGCTATGGCCTCTTGTCCTAGACTCTCCCACTAGTGGAAACATCCTCTCCATATTCACTCTATCCAGGCCTTTCACTATTCGGTGTGTTTCAATGAGGTCCCCTCCTCATCCTTCGAAACTCCAGCAAGTACAGGCCCAGTGCCGTCGAACGCTCATCATATGTTAACCCACTCATCCCTAGGATAATGCTCATAAACCTCCTCTGGACCCTCTCCAATGGCTGTACATCCTTCCTCAGCCTGAGGAAGGGTCTCGACCCGAGGCGTCACCCATTCCTTCTCTCCAGAGATGCTGCCTGACCCGCTGAGTTACTAGCATTTTGTGTCATCTTTCTTCAGATACGGGGCCCAAAACAGACAGCATCTCTGGAGAGAAAAAAAAGAGGTGACTCCTGTCTGAGGAAGGGTCTCAAACCGAAACGTGATATTCCTTTTCTCCAGAGATGCTGTCTGTCCCGCTGAGTTATTCCAGCTTTTTGTGTCTATCTTGGGTTTAAACCAGCATCTGCAGTTCCATCCTATACAAGCTTTTCATTGTACCTTTGCAAACGTGACATCTTTTTTTTAAGCCCCCCTTCGTTCATGGCTGACCATGGGTGTCTCCAGGGTGCTATTCCCTATATGGAGGAAGCCTGTGCGTGACTTTGTTTAACGTGGGGAGACTGGTGCACGGACAGCCACCACACGGTCCTTGACAGATCTGGGTCAGGATCCAGTGGTTTGGAGTCCAAGACGACAGGAGACCCTTTTCTGCTGCAGCCTTCATCCGCCTTCCCAGCCGTTGTGACGCTCCACTAAGGTCAGCCATCATCCTCCGCCTATTCCACCGTGGAGGTCTTGGTTGGATTGCTCTTTGTCAGGGACCTCCCTCTCGACCTTACTGCAATGGGTGGCCCTACTAGGAGCATAGCTCCAGACGGCATCGCTCTCAAGATCCCACACAAGCTTCTCCATCACGACAAGGTGACAATCCATGGAGAATGTGACAATAATAAACTAAACTAAAGCTGAACATTTAGTCATAGCTACTGGCTTACAGTTGGATTGCAACCTTGTGGTGGTCAGGGAGCTTGTGTGTCTCAGTGACCCCTAGAGCTATGCCAGCGGGAGATTAATCTCCTGTTAGGGTCTCCCATGCTGGACAGGTCGAAGGGTAGAGGCGAGACGAAGAGCGATCCACTGGTCCTCCAGGTTGGGGGTTGAGCACAGGGTTAACAACCCCGTCTCGTAAAACAAATATGTAACGGAAACAGCAACTGAAGGAACCAACACTACTGGGCGTGATGGACTTCCAGGGCTATCGACAGATGCTAGGGTGAATGTAGAACCAGACAGCATCCCAAGAATAACCCTGCACTGGATACCGGAAGGGAAAAGGAAAAGAGGGAGACCCAAAACCTCCTGGCGTCGAATTGTAGTGGAGGAAATGAAAACAGAGGCTAGTGGAATCAAAGGATATGAGGATAAGGCAGGCATGGGTTATTGATTGGGGACGGTCAGCCATGATCACAATGAATGGCGGTGCTGGCTTGAAGGGCCGAATGGCCGCCTCCTGCACCTATTTTCTATGTTTCTAAAACAATGGATCTGATCTGGGCTAGTGTCCAGAAGCTAGCCCAGAATAGAGAGGAGTGGAGGACCTTTGTTGCTGCCCTACATGCCAGGAGGCATAATAGGCAGTAAGTAAGTAATACTGGCTAACAGTGATGGGACCATGATCCAAATGGATGATAATGCATTGCCACAGAAACTATTAACCAGCATTAGAATATTTAGACCATAGCACTTCAACATATCTCACAAGAATAAATCAATCATTGAAAACTTATGATCCATCTACTTCATGCTGTGCATCATTGAATCATAACCACCATTCTTTAATTTGTTTATTTTCATCACTGTTCTGATCCTCCTTGTTTGCTTCTTTAAGGCATTACCTATCCAACCAGTTATCGCAAAGGCAAGCGATCTATACCCTCTGGAGAGTAACATGATCGCAGATAGAAGGAACGGAGAGCGTACCTAAATGTTGAACGGGATGTTTCTCTACACTTTGATCTCTCTTGGTCAAAGAACGCATCACCGCGGCGCTGCCATTGTTTTTGAAACGCGATTTCACATGGTTGTAAAACCAGTCCAGCGATGCAGTCTTTACAACCCTGAAAAAAAAAAAGAGAGTTGGGATTTAGAACCTGAAGGTTTATCCTTTGGCTGAAACCCGTGTGTACAGTAATATCACTCAAGATGCAGCACTATCAATTCCTACATGCACTAGTACCGTGTATCCTCAAGAACCAAGTGGCAGATTTTATTTTAAAATTCCTTCTTTTGCCAGATTCAATCCTATGATGTCAAATTTAAGTTCACTTTATTTCCTTCATCTCAAGTTGTCTCTGCACTACCATAAACATCAGGCTCGTCAAATCTTGGTTCAATTTTCCCTCTGATTTCTTAAGGGGCTGTCCCACTTGGGCGACCTAATCCGCGAGTTCTGGCGATTTGCCCTCGACTCATACTCGCAGCATGGTCGACACGAGGTCCTAGGCGGTCTTTGTAACTCTTCTTCATGCTCCAGAGTAGTCCCCGCGTACTGGAGGCCTCTGTTAGGTCGCGGTGTATTTTTCAACATGTTGAAAAATGCCCGCCAGTAAAAAAAGACAATGATGAAGACTATCTACGACTACCTTTGACTACCTTCGACTACCCTCGATTACCTACGACTAAACATGCCGACCTACTACGACCAAACCTACGAGTAAAAAAAAGTAACGATTTTTTCCATGGCGACCTTTTTTTTCTCGCAGGCATTTTTTAACATATTGAAAAAACGCCGCGACCTAGCTGAGGCCTCGAGTACGCGGAGACCACTCTCTAGCATGAAGGAAAGTTACGAGGACCTCCTATGACCTCGTGTCAACCATGCTGTGAGTATGAATCGAGGGTAAACTCGCCAGAACTCGCAGATTAGGTCACCCAAGTGGGACAGCCCCTTTATAAGGAGAGATTGGATGGGCTGTGGGGCTGTTCTCCATGGAATGAAGGAGGCTGAGAGGTGACCTTATAGAGGCTCATAGAATCATGAGTGGAATAGATAAAGTGAATGGGCATAGTCCTTTACGCAGAATAGGGGAATCTAAAACTGAATGGCATACTTTTAAGGGGAAAAGGGAAGAATTGAATGGGTCAAGATATTCACACAGATGATGATGGGTATATGCAATGAGCTACTGGAGGAAATGGTATAGGCACATACAATTTAAAATTTAAAATAAATTTGGACAGATTCATGGATAGAATAGAATAGAATGCCTTTTATTGTCATTTAAAAAGCATGGTTTGAACGAAATTGCATTTTCTACAGTCTTAACATTACAAAAAAAAAAAACAAGACCACACTTAACACAGTTTACATAAACATCCATCACAGTGAATCTCCAACACCTCCTCACTGTGATGGAAGGCAAAAGGCTTATCTTTTCCCTTTGTTCTTCTCCCGCGGTCCAGCAGTCCAACTGCAGCATCGAGGCGACTGGGACTCCCGATGTTAAAGCCCCCAGCAAGCGATGGTAAGTCCCGTGGCCATTTAAGCCGCGCCGGGCGATGTTAGGCCCCACTCCGAGTCCTTTAAACCCCGCGATTCCGGCAGGAGAAGTTGCCGTTGCGGGAGCTCCGAAAAGTGGTCTCCCACCAGGGACCCGCGAGCTCCCAATGTTACCGCCCATAGGGCCTGCGGCCGGAGCCTCCGAAGCTCCATAGTCGGGTCGCAGCCGTGCGCCAGCACAGCTCTTTCCGCTCCGAAGTCGTCCAGGTCCGCGATGGCGAGTCCGCAGTCTCTGTGACTGGAGCCCTCAGGTTGGTTCCGGTTGGAGGCCACCGCCTGCTCCACGATGTTAAGTCCAACGACATCGGAGACCCGACAGGGAAAAAGTCGGGTCCCCGTAAAGGTAAGAGATTAAACGGTTTCCCCCCCACTCCCCACATACACACAGCTAAAAAATAAAAAATAAAAACTAGAGTCAAGACATACATTTAACAAGACAAAAATGAAAAAAAAGACAAACGGACTGCAGTCGGATAGGAAAGGTTTTGAGGCATCTAGGCCAATGCAGGCCAATGAGACTAGCTCAGGAAAGTATTTTGGTTACCATCAATGAGTTGGGCCGAAGAACCAGTTTCTGTGCTGTACAGCTATATTACTCTCTGACAAAGTTTAATGAGGAAGAGAGAAATACTTGGTGAAGGAATGTTGCCTAAATAATCGTACACTTGGCCCTTTCAGACTCACAGCTTTTAACATGAAGATAGTCTGACAGAGGCACAGAACCTTACAGTTCTTCCCACTCAGGGAAGAAGAAATATGGATCTGAAGACCTGGTGGCACGGTGGCGCAGTGGTAGAGTTGCTGTCATACAGCGCCAGAGACCCAGGTTCGATCCTGACTATGGGTGTGTCTGTACAGAGTTTGTACGTTTCCCCAGTGACCACATTGTTTTTTTTTCCCAGGTGCCCCACTTTCCTCCCACACTCCACAGACGTACAGATTTATAGGTTAATTTGGCTTCGGTAAAAATTGTAAATTGTCCCTAAAGTGCTGATGTTCGGGGATTGCTGGTTGGTGTGGACCCAGGTGGGCCGAAAGGGCATGTATCCACACTGTATCTCAAAAACTAAAAAAACTAAAATTAAATTAAGAGAACTATAACAACATTCAGGACAAAGTATTTGTGAGGTATAAGAAAGTTTAGAAAACAATGGACAGTTATTGCATACAAGAAAAATAAATATTAATAATGAAAAATGTACACTGGACCATGTTATAGAAACATAAAAGCTTGCATTCAGTCATCATCATCGGCGGTCACTCGAAACGAGTATGACTCTCCTCTCATGGAGGACGCCTGTGCATGCCTTTGTTTAACGTGGGGAGACTGGTGCACAGACACCCACCACACGGTCCTTGACAGATCTGGGTCAGAATCCAGTGGCATGCATCCAGTAAGAAATGAAGCTCAGCGTGTTATTTCATTGACAGATAAACATACTGTCATCCTACCACAAGATGGCGATCAGGCACCAGGATTACTTTTGTGCAGATAGACACAAAAACCTGGAGTAATAGCCCTGTCCCACGGTACAAGTTCATTCCAAGAGCTCTCCCGAGTTTAAAAAAATCAAACTTGTGATAAGCACAAAGACTGAATGTAGCGGGTACGTCGGAGCTCGGGGGCGTTTCTTAGCGGTTCGTAACGCTAACGGCAGGTACTCGGGAAGACTTGCTAACGGCAGGTAAGCTCGGGAAGACTTTTGAAAAATTTCAACGTTGAAAAATGTCAACGAGAGCCCCGAGTACCGACGAGCGGCCATTACCGTAAATCTCCGAGTTCGAATCAGGGCAAACACGGGAGATCTCTTGGAATGAACTCGTACCGTGGGACAGGGCTTTAACTCTGCAGGTCAGACAGCATCTCTGGAGAAAGGGACTACGTGATATTTTGGGTCGAGACCCTTCTTCAGACTCGAAACGTCACCTATTCCCTTTCTCCAGACACGCTGTCTGACCCGCTGAGATACTCCAGCATTTTGTGATTTTGTGATTTTTGTGATTTTGTATCTATCTTTGGATTAAACCAGCATCAGCAGTTCCATCTACACAGGGTTAACTTCTCTGATTGTGCCACACAGCACCTCATCATAATCTGACAAGTGTACATTACTGCCCTTGTGTTTACCAGACCAGACCTCAATTTTCTTTGCTTTTGCCATCAAGGCAACTTGTAACCTAATAAAAGTAAGCAATTTATGCAATAGTTATTTGTGCCCATAACTGAATGGATTCAAGTGTTCTCATCTTGCACCAGTACATTACTGTATATCCCTGATCAAAATGATTCTACCCCAGATGTATTCCCAGGAATTTAGCTCATTGCAAAAGGCTGTAAATTAAAATCTGAATTTTAGATGCAATAGGAAAAGCAGTCAAATTCCCAGCAGCTAATTTTTGCAAATGATTTAACTGAGCCTGGCTGGGACCCATGTTATATTACCTGTTGGTTTAACTTCAATTTGGCACAATAATTTTGTCACATTCAAAGTTTGAAAGCTTCTCTTTACTGGGGTTATTGGCAGTGGAAAAAAGTTGGGAACTCAGAAGCAATAGGAACAAATTAGGCCATTCGGCCTATCAAGTCTACGCCATTCAATCGTGGCTGATCTATCTCTCCCCCTCTCCCCCCCCGAAGTCCATACATATAGGCAGGGAAAACTTGGAGTTAAGAAAATAAACATGATGCTCATGCAGAAGAAAGATTGGTTTGCATGCTTTATCTCACCTGGCTATCCGGCATGAATCACACACCCAGCGGAACGCCTGTTTGTTGAATTTGCTACACATTTTGCAGATGTTCAAAGAACAATCCAGACATCGACGCTTGCTGTTCATCAAAAATTGGAAGGGCTCCAGACAGAGAATGCAATGACTTTCATTAAATTTGGCTTGCTTTGTTAGAAACCTCCTCTTAGTCTCTTCTTCCGCAATCCTACATTTTAGTTCCCTGGATGACAGGAAGCAGGAGGGGAAGGAAAGGCACAAGGTGGAAATGCAGAGAAACAGATGAGCAAATCAAAGCACAAGAAATAAGATGAATTTATTGGAACAGCTGACAAATAGATTGATGCAATGCACAGTCCATACGCCAGTCAGATGGTTTTCAACTCGATGGAAGTACTGTGGGTTTTAATTGAATGTGAATTTGTTCCCAAGTTTGAAGGAATGTAAACGTTAATGATATTGCATATTGGTGGGACTGATCGGGAATTCAGGTGGAAAATCTTTGAGGATTTCCTGACCGCTCAACCTAAATTTCCGAGGCATACATACTGGTTACAGAGATAGGTTGAATAAGTTAGGTCTTTATTCTCTGGGGCGCAGAAGGTTAAGGGGGGACTTGATAGAGGTCTTTAAAATGATGAGAGGGATAGACAGAGTTGATGTGGACAAGCTTTTCCCTTTGAGAATAGGGAAGATTCAAACAAGAGGACATGACTTCAGAATTAAGGGACAGAAGTGTAGGGGTAATATGAGGGGGAACTTCTTTACTCAGAGAGTGGTGGCGGTGTGGAATGAGCTTCCAGTGGAAGTGGTGGCGGCAGGTTCATTGGTATCATTTAAAAATAAATTGGATAGGCATATGGATGAGAAGGGAATGGAGGGTTATGGTATGAGTGCAGGCAGGTGGGACTAAGGGAAAAAAAGTTGTTCGGCACGGACTTGTAGGGCCGAGATGGCCTGTTTCCGTGCTGTAATTGTTATATGGTTATATAGGTTATACATTCCATGTGCAATGCTCAAACAAAATGTGTCAAAAGCCATCACCGCGGATGAAAGTGCAATGCATATTCAAAGCAGTCTTTACGACTTGTAGACCCAGATACCCAAACCAGTTGTTCAAGATACAAGTAAGATATGGCTTTCAATATTAAAAGTAGGATTTCAACAACTCTCTGAATGCAACATGCATTCATTTTAATATCATGCATATTATACTAATGCAAACACTAAACAGATTTGTGTTCAATTCAATGTTGATACAGAGTTTAGATTTAGTCCCACTTCAGTTATATTTTTGAATTTTGACGCCACTTTTTCCAAATTTGTTTAAATAGTTACTGAAGAATAATACCATAGCTACAAATGTCATTAGTTTTTAAATTGTCCCATTAATTAAAGGCCCTATCAGCTTTGGATAGGTTGGTTTGCCAGCTGAGTAGTGAAACTGCAGTCTGAATATAAATTCACCTGACACTTAAAACCTATGCGGACACTTCAAATGAACAGGTCCATTTCGGAAAATAAAGGGATTTTTTCCCCCTCATTTGAACTTTTTCCAAACTATTTGAAAGCATGTAGATTATAAATCAGTTGAAGATATGGGCTGAGAAATGGCAGATGGAGTATAGTCTGGGCAAAAGTGGGAGGTGTTACACTTTTGAGGTCAAATATAAGGTGGAAGTATACAAATAATGGCAGGATCCTTAACAATATTGATGTACAAAGGGACCTTGGGGCACAAGTATATTGCTACTTGGAAGATGCAACGTGATAGAGTGGTAAAGAAAGCCTTAATCAAGTGGGGCATTAAGAATAAATGTCAGAAAATCATATTGTAGCTATACTGAATTTTGGTTAGGCCACATTTGGAGTATTGTGTGCTGTTCTGGCCGTCTCATTACAAGCAGCATATGGAGGCGGGTAGGGAGAAACGATAGATGCTGGCTTAAACTGAAGATAGACAATAAAAAGATGGAGTAAATCTGCGGGTCAGACAGCATCTCCTGAGAAAAGGAATAGGTGATGTTTCAGGTGGAGACCCATCTTCTGAAGAAGGGTCTCGACCTGAAACATCACCTGTTATTTTTCGCCAGAGATGCTGCCTGACCCGCTGAGTTACCCCAGCATTTTGTGTCTATCTAAGGATAGGAATGTAGATCAATTACTATTGCAGATTTGATCCATGTCTGGTTTTGCTGTAGCTGACCCGATCCATAATCTATGTCGGGTTTCCACTATGTCATCTTGTGGAATGCGAGCAGCCATACTGTTTTAGGTTTACCTAAAGCCTGCAGTACCTATTGCTATGGTCTCTGTATGTATTCCAATTAAAGTACTTATTATGAAGTTTAATGTCTCTGTGTCGATAGTACTTTACATAATGAAGGCTATAAAGCCAGTGCAAAAAGAGGATGGTGCTGGGATACGGGGTATTCGCTACAAAGGAGAAGTTGGACAAAATTGGATTGTTTTCTGTGAACTGTCGGAGGTTGAGGGGAGATCTGATAGAAGTGTACCCGTTTTGAGAGGCATGCATAGGGAAGTCAGAAACTCTTTCCCAAGATAGGAATGTCATAGACTGTGGTTCAGGTTTCAGCTCATTATTGTCACATGTACCAAAGTACAGTGAAAAGCTTTGTTTTGCATGCTGGCCGAACAGATCAGATGTACCCTATATAGATACAATCAGTTCAAACTCAAGTACGGAGGTTTGCAGGGATATGGACTAAGGTGGGATTAGTGTAGCTGTGACATGTTGGCTGGTGTGGGCAAGTTGGGCCGAAGGGCCTGTTTCCACACTGTATCACTCTACGACTTCATAACAGATAGAGCAAAGGGCACAGCTGAAAGGAGATGTGTGGGCAAGTTTTTTTTAAACACAGAACATGGCAGGTGAACACGGAGGGGAGGCTGGCTGGACTATGGTGCCATCCTCACCTTGGTGCCATTTATGTTATGTTGTGTCGTGGACTTTCTGTGTTTGTGCTTTTTTTTTAAATCAATTTCAATTTTATTTTTAATATGTTTTATTATTTATTTATTATTTATTTATTTTTTTGTGATTTTTTTTAATGATACTGCCTGTAAGGGAAATTCATTTCGTTGTCTCAAATTGAGACAATGACAATAAATTTGAATACAATACAATACAAAGGTGGCAGGAATGCACTAATCCCAGGGATAGTGGTGGGGAAGGTACAGAGGGGGGAAGGTCGGGAGGGAGGGGATCTTCCTATCCGCCTGCTCCTGGGCTTGGCCAAGATGATAATTCGCGGGTCCTGGCAGCGGGCAGTCAACGGCCGCAACGGGGTTGGCTGCCTGCCCCTTTTCCGGGCCTACGTCTGTGCCCGCGTGTCCCTGGAGAGGGAACACATGGTGTCCACGGGGACGTTGGAGGCCTTCCGTGACGCTGGTCCTCGCGGGAGGTCGAGTGTTTTGTTGATAAAGTTGGCGTTATATTAATTTGATGATCGTTTGTTTGTAAACAGTCAACATAGGCGGTTTTTGATTGTGTTAATACTCTGTATGTTCATTTTTATTTTTTGAATAAAATTATTTGTATAATTAAAAAAAAATCAATTAAAAAAAAAGGGATAGCGGTGGATACGACAGTAGCATCAAAGAGGCCTTTACATCGGTAGATGAATGTGCAGGGAATGGAGGGATCTGGAACATATGCAGGCGGAAGGGATTAGATTTACCAAGTGTCATGTTCGGCACAGACATTGTAGACTTAAGGGCCTGTTCCTATACTGTACTGTGCTGCGTTTCATGTTCTGTTTCAAGTAACGTCTCACTTTTATCAAGCATGTAATTTTCCTTTGCTTGGCAAACCTGTGCTCTATTTGGTTTACAGGAATAAAATTTACAGGTGGACATTCCGAATTGGCTCACCATTTTGCTTAGTACCTTGAACTTTTAAAAAGATAAGAGAATACACGCATGAAGGAACAGAATAGTAGTCTGCAATAAGAAATTTGAAAAAATTGCAGTTTTGTCACAATTTGGGCTATTAATCCTAAACTCAAGAACTGAAAAGTGATATATCATTCAGTCATCATAAATCAGCAACGATAACAAGAGTTTATTACCTGTTAAGGGGCTGTCCCACTGTGGCGACCTAATTGGCGAGTTTAGGAGAGTTTGAAAAAGTGTCATGTTGAAGACCTCCTTCGACTATGTTGAAGACTAGCATCGAATAGCTTCGGGAAAATTGGACACCGAATAGTGGAGTGTGAAGACGACCTCCTTCGATCTCCTTCGACCTCCCTTCGACTATGTTGAAGACTATCTACGACTACCTTCGACTACCTTCGACTACCCTTGATTATGAGTCGAGGGCAAACTTGTCGCGGATTAGGTTGCCGCAGTGGGACAGGCCCTTTTCATGTTAACAAATATCTTACCTTCCAATTGACGGTGAGCCACAGGAAATATAATACAATAAATACACTCTCGATGAGATTGTTTATTAGCTTTCTAATTCAGGTCCAAGATGAGGTCACGTTAAAATTATGATATATTGTGCAGAACACTCAGATCCATGATCTAGTTTATTGATTGAAGATATTTCCATCACATGCAGGCTATTCCAACTTCTGTTCCGGACAGAATGAACCTTTGGGAATTATATGTGGAAAGGATTGTCGAAGCCCACTAACAGAACAGATCCAAGACTGAGGTTGATATGTATTTATATAGTAAGGCAATGGGTACGAAGGAACTGCAGATGCCGTTTTAAACCGGATACACAAAAATTGACCACCAGGTGGCGCCAGCAATGGCTGCCACGCCAACACTGACTCTCTCTTCCTTCTTTGTTGTTTTAATAGTATGTGTTAAATGTAAGTTTTTAGAGTTCTTTAGCTTGTTTTATGTAGGTGGTGGAGGGGGGAAGGGGAGTTGGGGGAAACTTATTAATCTCTTACCTAGACGGAGATGGGATTTTTTTCCGTATCGTATCTCCGTCTGCACTTTGCCACAGAGCATCAACCATGGGAGCCTGCGGACTTTAACAATGTGGAGTTTGCGGTCCCTACTTAGAGACCGACTTTGGAAACTCCAAGCCGCAGGAGATTCGACCACCCCGACGCGTAAGCTTTGAATGCCCTGATGGATGGTTCGACTATGAATAAAGGTGGTTCGACTATGAATAATCGGATGGTTCGATGGTATGAGAATAAAGAGGAAATTTGGACTTTATTGCCTTCCATCACAATGAGGAATGTGGGAAATCCGCGGTGGTGGATGTTTATGTTAACTTTTATGTACTTCATTGAGCAAGACATATTGAATTAATGCAGGCATGTGGGATCAGTATAGATCAGCATGGTGGGTGGCACAGATACATCAGGCCAAGGGGCCTGTTCTGATGCTGTATAACTCTATGAGCAGCTTAGTTTAGTTTAGAGATGCACCGTCAAAGCAGGCCTATCGGCCCATCGAGTCCACACCAACCAGCGATCCCCGCACATTAACACTATCCAACACACACTAGGGACAATTTAAACCTATATCAAGCCAATTAACCTACAACCCTGTATGTCTTTGGAGTGTGGGAGGAAACCGAAGATCTTGGTGAAAATCCACGTGCTCTTGGGGAGAACGTACAAACTCTGTGCAGACAGCACCATCGTTGGGATCGAACCCGTATCTCTGGCGCTGTAAGCGCTGTATGGCAGCAACTCTACCGTTCCGACACTGTGCCGCCCTATATTCTATAAACCATCTTAAACACACACTCTATTCACTACCGATGCTTTAGTTGGAATGTGTCCCATCTATACAGCCATTACTATGCCAGGCGATTGTGAGAACACCTCCCGAAGCCCCAACTTCACCAGTAAGTCTGTCTGTTTCCTCAAAGGAAACTCGGGATGGGCAATAAATACTGGCCTTGGTAGCAATGCCCAGGTCCAAAACAAATGGATGGAAAATTAAAAATGCTACTCTACCGATTATAGGCTCAAAATGCTGAAATACTGTAACTCAGCAGGGTCAGGCAGCATGTCTGGAGAGAAGGAATGGGTGACGTTTCGGGTCGAGACCCTACTGACACGAAACGTCACCCATTCCTTCTCTCCAGAGATGCTGCCTCACCCGCTGAGCTAATCCAGCATTTTGTGTCTATCTTCGGCATAAACCAGCGTCTGCAGTTCCCTCCTACACGACCGATATGTGGTTTAACAAACTGTTGTCAGATTTCTGACCAACATTGAAAATAATTTAACACAGTGCGTGGGATAATGAGCCCAGCATCTATCGTACTCAGTAAACAGAGCAGTTCTAAACAGGAAGGTAGACACAAAATGCTGGAGTAACTCAGCGGGTGAGGCAGCATTGCTGGAGAGAAGGAATGGGTGAGGTTTTGGGTCAAGACCCTTCTTCAGACTGAAGATCCGCCTAACCCCGCTGAGTTACCCCAGCATTTTGTGTCTACCTTCGATTTTACCAGCATCTGCAGTTCTTCCTGACTAGTTCTAAACAGGGTTCGACCATGTCGACAAATTCACAGTTGCAATGACAGAAACAATCAGACATTATCTTGTTTGCAGACTGTGTTTCAAAGCGTTCTCTGGACTAATTCTGATGAAGTGATTCTCTGTCTACAACCACTAGGAACAAGATGGTATTCAAGAGTCAGGGGTGTTTACTTGTCATGTGCACCAGATGTGAACTGGAACAATAAAATTCTTACTTGCTGCAGTGTTCCAGGCACATTACATACAACAACAAAACATATATACAATATATTAGCAGTTATTCTAAGAACGATAGTGCAAAAATAAAGGTATATCGATAGTAGTGCAAAGTCTGTAGTGGTCGATGCTGAGGAGGGGTGTAGTTAGGGTCATACAGGATGCTTCAGGAACCTATTATGAGCTTCCAGTGGAAGTGGTGTCGGCAGGTTCATTGGTATCATTTAAAAATAAATTGGATAGGTATATGGATGAGAAGGGAATGGAGGGTTATGGTATGAGTGCAGGCAGGTGGGACTAAGGGAAAAAAGTTGTTCAGCACGGACTTGTAGGGCCGAGATGGCCTGTTTCCGTGCTGTAATTGTTATATGGTGTTATATGGTTATTAGTTAATGGGAGGTTTTGTTTAAGAAAGAACTGCAGATGCTGGAAAAATCGAAGGTAGCCAAAAAATGCTGGAGAAACTCAGCGGGTGAGGCAGCATCTATGGAGAGAAGGAATAGGCGACGTTTTGGGTTGAGACCCTTCTTCAGAACAAGGGGTCACATCTTAAGGATAAGGGGGAAATCTTTTAGGACCGAGATGAGAAAAACATTTTTCACACAGAGAGTGGTGAATCTCTGGAATTCTCTGCCACAGAAGGTAGTTGAGGCCAGTTCATTGGCTATATTTAAGAGGGAGTTAGATGTGTCCCTTGTGGCTAAAGGGATCAGGGGGTATGGAGAGAAGGCAGGTACAGGATACTGAGTTGGATGATCAGCCATGATCATATTGAATGGCGGTGCAGGCTTGAAGGGCCGAATGGCCTACTCCTGCACCTATTTTCTATGTTTCTAGAGGAAGCTGTCCTTGAACCTAGAGATAATTGTTCGATGGCTCCTATACCTTCTTTTTAATGGTAGCAGCGAGAAGAGAGCATAGCCAATGTTGTGTTGGCCTCTGATTATTTTTCAAGAGTCAAGAGCGTTTTATTGTCATACAGTATGTCCCAACATGGAACAATGACATTCTTACTTGCAGCAGCACAACAGATATGTAAACATAGTATAGGAAGGAACTGCAGATGCAAGTATAAACCGAAGACAGACACAAAATGCTGGAGTAACTCAACGGGACAGTCAGCATCTCTGGAGAGAAGGAATGGGTGATGTTTCGGGTCGAGACACTTCTTCAGATTTTGGAAGGAATGATAGTGTTGAATGTCGAGGTATAGTCGATCGACAATAGCTTGATATACGTTTTCCTATGGCCCAGTGCCCAGTGAGATAGCATCCACTGTTGATCTGTGGTGGCGGTAGGTGAGTTGAAGTGGGTTCATCTCATTACTGAGGCGTTAGTTCATTTGCATCATAACCAACCATCAAATTAGTGATGTCTGAAGAAGGGTCTCAGCCCAAAACGTCACCCCTTCCTTCTCTCAAAGATGCTGCCTGTCCCACTGAGTTATTCCAGCATTTTGTGTCTATCTTCAACCTAATGATGAAGCACTTCATCACAATGGATGCGAGTGCCACTGGTATAAAGCAATGGTTAAAAAAGCAAAAATGTTTTAACCAGTGGAAATAGACACGCGACTCTCGTCAGCAGCGGCCTCTGCAGCCCGTCCGCGTTTTTATTATTTTTTGTCTATGTTTTTATGTAGTTTTTTGTTATTTTTTGTTGGGGTGTGTGTGTGTCTGGGGTGTGGGAGGGAGGGGGTAACTTTTAAATCTCTCCCTGCACGGGAGACCCGACCTTTTCTTTGTCGGGTCTCCGTTGTCGTTGGGGCTGCAACGAGGAGCGGCCTCCAACAGGAGAAGACCGGGGACTCTGGTGCCGACGACTCACCTCACCGTCGCGGAGCTGGCCGAGTCCAGAGCGGGTGGAGCGGTGGTGGAGCGCTGCTGCTGCTGCGGCCCGACCTCCGGAGATTCGGAGGCTGCAACTGCGGGTCTGGCGGACGGCGGCACCGGGAGCCCGCGGGTCCCTGGAGGGAGACTGCTTTTCAGGGCTCCCGCAATGGCGACTTCTCTCGCCCGAGTTGCGGGGTCGAAGAGCTCCTGGAGCGGGGCCTTACAGCACCGCCCCGCGCGGCTTGGAATGGCCGCGGGACTCTGGGGCTTTGACTTTGACTTTGGCGGGGGGGGGGGGGGAGTGCAGTGGAGAGATAAGTTTTTTTGGCCTTCCATCACAGCGATGTGATGGATGTTTATGTAAATTATGTTGTGTCTTGGGTCTATTTGTTTGTAATGTATGGCTGCAGAAACGGCATTTCGTTTGGACCTCAAGGGGTCCACATGACAATGAAATTGAATCTTGAATCTTGAATCTTGTAGTAACTCAGTGGGACAAGCAGCATCTCTGAATATGGGATGGCTTTCCTTCCACCAGGCCATTCCTTCTCTCCAGGGATACTGGCTGTCCCGCTGAGTGACTCCAGCTTTTTGTGTCTATCTTCGGTGTAAACCAGCATCTGCAGTTCCTTCCTGCACATTTATTTTTTTACCATTTTGAACATTTCAGCGATTTGTCAGAATTCCTTGAGCATGAATGGAACTCAATCAATTGCTGGCCTAATCTCACATAAGTGACCCAAAACTGCCATTGGGCACACAGTTTATTGCCCACAGTGCCAAACCGTTGCTGAAGATCATGAGATTTTTTCCATTCACGGTTAGTTTTCATTCATCTTTCACACAACACTGTAATGGATTTTGACACACTGAGCACAAACAAAATGCCAAATCAAGATGCATTCTAGACCACTTTTCTTGAATGAATCTTCAAACAGTAGACAAACTTTAGGAACATAATGTAACAGTGAGAAGGGGCGGCACAGTGGCCTAGCGGTACACCTGCGTCCTTACCGCGCCAGAGACCCAGGTTCGATCCTGACTAAGGGTGCTGTCAGTACATTGTTTGTACATTGTGCCTGTGACCACGGGGGTCTTCTCCGGGTTAGTCTGGTTTCATCTTACACACCAAAGATGCACAAATTTGTAGGTTAATTGGCTTGGTACAATTGTAAACTGTCCCTAGTGTGTAGGATAGTGTTAATGAACAGGGTTACTGCTGGTCGGTGCAGTTTCGATGGGCCGAAGGGTGTATCTCTAAAGTCTAAAGATTTTGAGAAGCTCAAAGACAAGCAGAGTTAATGCAAGTAGGCTGTTATTTATATATTCAAAGATAATGCGCTCTCACGGGCTGAGATTGCTAGCTTTGCCCATGTTGTTAAAACACAGCTTATGCAATGCAATCTTTTGCAAATGAATGGGTAATAAATGATCTGGGCAAATTGTGAGATTTCCCCATAGTTGTAAAGCAATTTCCAGAATTAGTTGAGGCAGCAAAGGGATGGGTATTGAACTTCCTGGATTCTGTTGATGCTGAAGATGCACCATGTTAGTATGGTCAAGTTGCACTGAAACATAACATAATCTGCAGAGCTTGCACTGAAAGCTTGTAAGATGTGACCACCTAAATCTGCAATAACAAAACCTGTATAGGAAGCCTCCATGTAAGGTATAAGGCAAAACAGATGTCCACCAGTATATTGGCAGCAGAAAAATGTTGCTTTGCTAAACATATAAAGCAATGTAAAATATTACTTTGCAAAACGATAGAACTTCTGGAAGGGCACTTGGGACCGTGTGACCTTTTGGAAGTGTCTGCTTGCACGAGGCTGAAGGGTTTGGCCAGGCCGAGACAAGGATTGAATCCGTGTTAGGTATTGTATAGAGTATTCGGTATTGGTTCAAAAAATAAAGTTTAGTGGCCCAGTGCTTGACTCAATGTCTTACTGACCTAGACTAAGGGGTAGGGGGGGGCATTCTTTAGGAGCATAGTTACAGTCAGATTAACAACCCAACACTTATAGCAACTGTGAATTGAAAATGACGCTGTATACTGTCTCAGTATGCTACTGCTATACACTTGTACTGCATCTGAGATGCTTATCTAATGGGATACGATACGATAGAACTGTATTTATCCTAGGATGGGGTATTTATCTACCAACAGTCGTAAAACACAAAATACATGAAACATTAAATTAAAGTGACGAGTGGAAAGGATTGGGGAGGTCAAAGATTTGGGGGGGGGGGGAGATGTCAGTCAGTCTACCCCATGACAGAAGGGGGAGGAGTTGAGGAGTTGTACGTTTTGATAGCCACAGGGAAGAAGGATCTCCTGTGGCGTTCTGTGCTGCATCTTGGTGGAAGTTTTTGAGCTATGCAGTTCAAGTTAATATTTCTACATGTGAATACACCTCAGTGATTTTGTAAATTACATCATTCGGTCAGCTCTTTTTCAGCTTTGTTTGGTCATCAGAAATACCAACAGGTACAAAATATATCTTTTTAATGTGTTTCCTTATTTGTGTTGTGCTTTTTACAGCAACATTGAATGTGGTTACTGACTGCTACAAATGACCTGAATTAATTGAATTATCTATACTTGATTGGCCACAACTCAGCTGCAAGTTGTTGCAGTGCATCCTGCAATTTAACTTGGCCTAATAAGGAAAATAAAAGGTTTCCCACAAGTTCTGGGATGGATTTATCCCATAACCAACATCTGATCACAGGAGACAATACAAACTATAAAAATCATTCTTGTGATCTGGATGTTGTTGGCAAGCCCAGCATGTATTCTCATGCCTAAGTGCCCTCAAAAAGGTGGTGGGGAGCTGCTTTCCTGACAGTCATTCTGATAAAGGTGTTCTTGCAGTGCTGTTAGGAACGGGTTTCCAGGATTAGACTGTGTGACAGTGTTTAAGAGGGAACTGCAGATGCTGGAGAATCGAAGGTTACACAAAAAAGCTGGAGAAACTCAGCGGGTGCAGCAGCATCTGACTGAAGAAGGGTTTCGGCCCGAAACGTTGCCTATTTCCTTCGCTCCATAGATGCTGCTGCACCCGCTGAGTTTCTCCAGCTTTTTTGTGTAACCTAGACTGTGTGATGATATGCCACAGCATAAAAACAGTGGACGCAGCCCAGATCATCACACAAAGCAACCTCCCTTCTGTTGACTGGATTTACACCTCACGCTGCTGCCTCGGCAAGGCCAGCCACATAATCAAGGACAAGACTTACTCTGGCCACTCCCTCTTCTCCCCTCTCCCATCGGGCAAAATGTATAGAAGTGTGGAAACGCACACCTCCAAATTCAGGGACAGTTTCTCCCATCAGGCAACGGAATCATCCCAGCACAACCAGAGAGCAGTGCTGAACTACTATCTACCTCTTAGACAGGCACGTGCCATCAGGGTAGGCAAGGTAGGCAGTGCCTACCATAACTAAAATTATAAAATGGTCATTATTTTATATATATAAAATAAATATATCATATATATAAAATATATAACCCATATAACAATTACAGCACGGAAACAGGCCATCTCGACCCTTCTAGTCGGTGCCGAACACGTATTCTCCCCTAGTCCCATACAAATGTGTTCAGACCATAACCCTCCATACCTTTCCCGTCCATATAACTATCCAATTTATTTTTAAATGATAAAAACAAACCTGCCTCCACCACCTTCACTGGAAGCTCATTCCACATAGCTACCACTCTCTGAGTAAAGAAGTTCCCCCTCATGTTACCCCTAAACTTCTGTCCCTTAATTCTCAAGTCATGTCCCCTTGTTTGAATCTTCCCTACTCTCAGTGGGAAAAGCTTATCCACGTCAACTCTGTCTATCCCTCTCATCATTTTAAAGACCTCTATCAAGTCCCCCCTTAACCTTCTGCGCTCCAAAGAATAAAGCCCTAACTTGTTCAACCTTTCTCTGTAACTTAGTTGCTGAAACCCAGGCAACATTCTAGTAAATCGCCTCTGTACTCTCTCTATAAAACATATATAAAATAGTCATTTATAGTAGGCACGGGAGAATTATGCTTCCCTAAGAGATCGATTTCTTAGGGGGGCATAATTTTCCCGTGCCTTTCATCCACAGTACATTTAAAATGCGGAGGTATGTGCTACTCACGTGCTGTCGATGATGCTTCAAGCCATCAGTGGCAATGGTCCGTAAAGGCCGAAAAAAGTCCGAAAAACCAGCCTACTGCGCATTCGCAAGTTTCTTGGCGGGTTTTTCAAAGATGAATAGTGATTACCTGAAGAGTTTCCCCGAAGCAAACTTACGAGGAAAAGCCCAAAATAATTGAAAATGGCGGACCAACGCCAGAACTTAAAGAACTTCTACAGCGCGAAGGAACACAAATAATTAGAACATTTAAAACAGCTTGGTACAACAGGAAACACAGAGAGAAGAATGGATTTTGTGTACAAATAATATGGTAAGTAAATTTCTTTGAGCTATATTTTTTTCAATACTTTATTAATAGATTGGACCTATTGAAGACAAATTACTTGATAAAAGTCGAGAGAACAATCTGCGCAAGATTTTTAAAAGCCACTGCCTACCCTGACTAATTACTCATGAAAAATGCCTGCTCTTAGATGACCCTCGGACTATCCTTGATCGGACTTTGCTGGCTTCACCTTGCACTAAACGTTATTCACTTATCGGGTATCTATACGCTGTAAATTGATCGATTGTAATCATGTATTGTCTTTCTGCTGGCTGGATATAACGTAACAAAAGCTTTTCACTGTACCTTGGTACACGTGACAATAAACTAAACTAAACCAAGGAGAAACATCATAATTTCCCTCCACAGAAGCTGTCTGACTCACTGAGTTCCTCCAGCAATTTGTTTTTTTGCTCGTGATTTCAGCATCTGCAGTCTATGGCGCTTTGATGATATTCCTAATCAGGATAATGTGTGAATTGGAAGGGAATCTGTTGACAGTGATGTTTCAGGTTCCAGGGGATCTTGTTCTCTTTTTAAATAAAAAAATGTTACATTATTAAAAAAATAATATTACACTACAATAAAACAAACCAGAACCCACCACCATAAATACAATACAAACATATATCCATAATAAACTATTATACAATTATGTTACAATCCTTATTGAGGATACATTCAACACCCTGCGGAGCCCAGCGGTCCCGGAACTCCCTCAGGGTGCCCACAGACAGGGCGTATTCCTTTCTAACCCCACCCGGGCACGGACGTAACCCCGGAAAAGGGGCAGGCAGCCGGCTCGGGTAGAGCCCTCAACTGCCTGGTGCCGTGACTCACGGATGGCCAGCTTGGCCAGGAGCAACGCAACCAGGACATCTTCAACCCTTCCCTTTCCCCTACGCGCAGGTGTCCAAATCTTGTTCTCCTTGGTGGTGGAGGTGCTTTTGGAGTGGCCTGAATGAGGAATTGCAGCAGATTTTGTACTCAATGCAGACAACGTGCTGATATGTTGAAGAGAAGGGACTGATAGTGATGCTCAATAGCGTGCCATCTAAATGGGCTGCTATGCCCTGAATGGCAATGCATTGTCTATGTCAGTAATTGCAGTTTATTGTCACGTGTGCCAAGGTACAGTGAAAAGCTTTTGTTGCGTGCTATCCAGTCAGCGGAAAGACAATACATGATTACAATCAATCCATTTACAGTGTATAGATGTATGATAAGGGAATAATGTTTAGTGCAAGGTAAAGCCAGCAAACGTCCGATCAAGGCTGCCTCACCCGCTGAGTTTCTCCTGCATTTTTGTCTACCTATTTTTCTAGCATCTGCAGTTCTTTCTTAATAAAAAGAAAGTCCGAGGGTCACCAATGAGGTAGATAGTAGTTCAGGACTGCTCTCTAGTTGTGTTAGGATGATTCAGTTGCCTGGTAACAACTGAGAAGAAACTGTCCCTGAATCTGGAGGTGTGCGTTTTCACAATTCTATACGTTTTGCCCGATTGGAGAGGAGCAAAGGGGGAATGGCCGGGGTGCAACTCGTCCTTATAAATTTCTAAACCTCAACTCTGATTTCTGAGCCCCCAACACTCCCATTCCTGGTGCATTTCGTATCCCCAACTCTCAATGTCCTGAATCTATGTTCTCCATCTTCAAACCGGCGACTGCTTTGCCCTTTTTCACTCTGACCTATGCACTACATCAAGTGTCCCTCCCACCCTGAACCCAACATAATCTGGTTTCAATTCTTGATACAATACAAGTTATAGGAGTAGAATTAGGCCATTCAGCCCCCATTCGGGTCTACTCCGCCATTCAATCATGGCTGATCTCTGCCTCCTAATCCCATTTTCCTCCCTTCTCCTCTATCCCCTTTCATCCGTTCTAATCAAGAATTTGTCTATCTCTGCCTTAAAAATATCCACTGACTTGGCCTTCACAGCCCTCGGCGGCAATGAGTTCCACAGATTAACTACCCTCTGACTGAAGAAGTTCCTCCTCACCTCCTTTCTAAAAGTGCGCCCTTTAATTCGGAGGATATGGATGTTTTGCCATGATCATATTGTTGGATGATCAGCCAGGATCATATTGAATGGTGGTGCAGGCTCGAAGGGCCGAATGGCCTACTCCTGCACCTATTTTCTATGTTTCTATGTTTCTATGACCTCTGGTCGTAGACTGTCCCAACAGTGGAAACATCCATTCCGTATCCACTCTATCTATAGAAACATAGAAATTAGGTGCAGGAGTAGGCCATTCGGCCCTTCGAACCTGCACCGCCATTTCAATATGATCATGACTGATCATCCAACTCAGTATCCCGTACCTGCCTTCTCTCCATACCCTCTGATCCCCTTAGCCACAAAGGCCACATCTAACTCCCTCTTAAATCTTAGCCAATGAAACTGCAGCGGCCTGTAAAATACCCTGGTGCGGCAGAGAGTTCCAGAGATTCACCATGTCTCTGTGTGAAAAAAGTTCTATTCTCATCTAACGGTTTCATTCCATGGATTAAAGGATTGTCATTGCCCCAATTATCCTTAAGCTGTGACCCCTTGTCCTGGACTTCCCCAACATCGGGAACAATCTTCCTGCATCTAGCCTGTCCAAACCCTTAAGAATTTTGTAAATGCATTTTCTATAAGATCCCCTGATTTCAATATTCTAAATTCCGGGGGGGGGTGGTAAACCAAGGTCTATCCAGTCTGACATGCCTGTTTCATTATTCTGTAGCGCCCTCCCGGATGGTAGGAGGGTTTCAATGAGGTCCGCCCTCAACCTTCTAAACTGCAGCGAGTACAGGCCCGTTGCTGCCCAACGCTCATCCTTTGCTAACCCACTCATTCCTGGAATCATTCTTGTAAACCTCCTCTGGACACTCTCCAGAGCCAGCACATCCTCCTCAGATATTGGGCCCAAATTTGCTCACAGTATACTTTCTCATGCCTGCTCTGCAGTACATGTAGGTACAATAGAGGAGGCCTTGAATAACACGTGCGGTTATGATCTTCAGTAACGCGCTTGAAACTGCAGCGGGCAGTGTAAAATGCCCTGGTGGGAAATAACAATGTTTACGTAAATACATATTTTATGTCCGTTTTTTTTCTACACTCACTATGTTTAGGCTTGTACCTAACATGGAGGCTTCATTCCATGGATCCAGTTAAGAGCCAAGAGTGCTCTATTGTCATATGTAACAATAAAATTCTTACTTGCAGCAGCACAACAGATATGTAAATGTAGCATTCTGTAACCAACATAAACAACAAATAAAATTTAACAAAACAAACTAACAACAATAGTACAAAGATAAAAATAATGTCTCCAATATTATGTAGTTCATTATTTTGGAGGTTGAGTCTGAAGAAGGGTTTCGACCCGAAACGTCACCCATTCCTTCTCTCCAGAGATGTTGCCTGGCCCGCTGAGTTACTCCAGCTTTTTGTGTCGATCATCAGTTTAAACCAGCATCTGCAGTTCCTTTCGACACATCATCGTGTTTAATAGCCTGATGGCTGTAGGGAAGAAGCTGCTCCCTAACCTGGACGTTACAGTTTTCAGGCTCCTGTACCTTCTTCCCGATGGCAGGGGTGAAATGAGTGTGTGGCCAGGGTGGTGTGGGTCTCGCTGCCTTTTTGAGACAGCAACTCCTTCGATGATGGGGGGGATCAATAATTGCGATGGACTGTTCAGCGTTCACCACTTTTCACAGTAGTCTTCGTTCCTGGGCATTCAACTTGCCAAACTAGACCGTGATGCAACCAGTCAAGATGCTCTCTACTGCGCACCTGCACAAGTTCAAGAGAGTATTGTCGATATACCAAATCTCCTCAATCTTCCAAAGAAGTAGAGACGTTGATGGACTTTCTTTATAATTGCATCAATGTGCTGTGTCCAGGACAGATCTGCATGCCCAGGAACTTAAGGCTTTTGACTCTCTCCATCACCGTCCCAGCGATGAAGATATGAAGTTTCCTTTAAATTTTCTTTTGCGCAAGGTAAAATATTGTCTGCTGCTCAAGTCCATGCTGTGGGAAGTGTGAATCCACTGGAAGGACAGCATTGGCACGTGACATTCTTGAACAGCATTCACATCAGGCCAGCATCCACTAAGGGCCTGTCCCACTTGGGTGATTTTTCAGCGGACTGCCTGCGACCTTCAAGCTCGCGGCACTCGCCTGAAAAGCCGCGAACTGGAACGGCAACTGTCAGAGCAGAGCAGAGCAGAGCACACAAACATGCACACACACACACATCGCAAAGATGGGGGCCAGGGAAAGCGGGGAAGCGCTGTCTGAAATTCACACGATGCAAAGCCAAGGTGATACAGAAACACACCGCAAAGAAGATTAACAAAAACTACCTACAGCTATCTTGACTACCTACAACGACATGGTGACCCCACGGCCACTGCACCTACGACCACAAAAGTATCGATTTTCTCCATGGCGACCAATTTTTGGTCGCAGAAAAATTTTCAACAAGTTGAAAAATTCGCGGCGACCATACTGAGGCCACGACTAGTTCCCAGAATGCGGGAACTCCTCGCGACCATGAAGGAGACTCACCAGAGACCACCAGCGAACATGTGGCGATCCTGAAGCGAGCGCTGGGTCTCCGGCACTCGCCTAAAAAGTCGCAAAGTGTGACAGGCCCTTTAGTGTGCCACAAGATTCGTCTGTAAGGATTCATGCACGGATTAAGCATTCATGCAGCATGACTATGTGTTCCACTTATTTTATGTATTTGTTAAGTAAACAGGCAAGTCACTGGAATAAATACAAGGATTTTGTCACTGCCCAAAACATCTTCAACAAAGAAAATCTTTCATCGCTTTTGGGAAGTAATGTGTGGTACAAATCGATTAAGGCACAACAGGAAGATGCTGAGATAGTTATTAATGGTTCAACAGTACTTTATTGTCACATGTACAGTCAAATTCTATTTTTACAGACAGTTTAGTGCAAGTATTTGTTCAAGTTCGTGTTTATTGCCACTTAACCAACTAAGCTACAGTGAAATTTGAGTTACTATACAGCCATACTAAGTGAAAAGAACAGAATCCACATATAAAATAAAATGTAACATAAACATCCACCACAGTGTAATCCACATTCCTCACTGTGATGGAAGGCAATAAAGTTCAGTCATCTTCCTCCTTTGGCCACCGTGGTCAGGGCCTTGAGCCCTCCGCACTTGCCGTTGCCGACGGTCCGATGTCCAGGCCCTCTGGTCGGGATGGCACAATCCAAGTTGTTAGGCCGCAGGGGAGGGGGGCGGAGATGCGAAACGGAGAAAATTGCATCTCCGTTGAGGTAAGTGACTGAAAAAAAGTTTCCCCCTATTCCCCCCCCCCCCCCCCACATAAACTAACCGAGAAACATTGAAACATACATTTAAGACATATTTAAAATAATAAAAACAGAAATGGCACGCGACAGGCTGTTGGCGAGGCAGCCATTATGGGCGCCACCTGGTGGTACTATACAGAGCGCATCTTAGATACAGTACAAGGGTATAGAGAGCATACACTGAGAGAGTATACAAGCGTCGCCTGGTGTGGCCTCATTTTCAATTGCCATTTGTTGTAAGTGCAGAGTTCTTAACCTGACCATGGAGGCCTGATGGCATGCCCCAGCATGGCCGATTGTGTCCTCCACTACACCGTGCAGTTGCAGGTCACGTCCAGTCCGCGCGCTCGGCCTCTTGGAGCAGTGCCCAATGTACAGGGCCTCCGGCAGCCCAATCCACCGTTCCATTCATACCTCACGCTGCCTCGGCAAGGCCAGCAGCATAATCAAGGATGAGTCACACCCTGGCCACTCCCTCTTCTCCCCTCTCCCATCGGGAGAGCTCTTGGAATGAACTTGTACCGTGGGACAAGTCTTTAAATCTTCTCCATACTATTTTTCATCTTTCCTATATCATGGTGCCCAGAAAGTCTGTTTATAAACATGAGATTAACCAGAGGGAGTTGGATGCCATAGATGCTATGGCATCTATTCTCAGATGCAAAATTGCACTGGATTTTTAGATATAACGTGACTGTTGTAGCAGGACCATGAAAAATAATTACCTTTAAATCTGTTTGCCATTAGGGCTTGTATGGATAAATGTATTGTGGGCAATGAGCAACTTAGTAAACAGGGCAACGTGTTAATTACTAAAATTTTTATCAGATGCATCGTATGTACTTGGATGAAAACCACCCATTATGCAAATAAAGAACCTCATTGTATATTTTGGTACAGGCATGACTTTTTCTAGTGACTAAAATCCATCAGAGTAATGTTTAATATTTTTCTAAATTGAAGACCTGTGGATACTTATTTAAAACAATTTGCCTGCTGGTAAATTGTCAGATTTCATTTTGTTCTAACTGAAAATTAAATATAGGACAAAATGTTGGTTGCTATCACCTGCCAGGTTGAACATTGAACATTTTAGATAATTCAAATCAGCAACTATTTGAAACAAATGGTTGATATTATGTTTAGTTTAGTTTAGAGATACAGCGCGGAAATAGGCCCTTCGGCCCACCGGGTCCGCGCCGACCAGCGATCTCTGTCACATTAACACTCTCCTAACATCCACTAGGGCCAATTTTTAAATTTACCAAGCCAATTAACCTACAAACCTGTACGTCTTTGGAGTGTGGAAGGAAACCGAAGATCTCGGAGAAAACCCATGCAGGTCACGGGGAGATCGTGCAAACTCCGTAGAGACAGCACCCATAGTCGGGATCGAACCTGGGTCTCCGGCGATGCATTCGCTGTAAGGCTGCAACTCTGCCGCTGCGCCACCGTGACCGCAGTTCTTGTAATGTTATGAAATTCTCTCAGCCCTCTGCTCATCCTTCGACCTTCCAGAGAAAACCATGCAAGTTTGTCCAAACTTTCCTTATAGCTAATATCCTCTATTCCAGGCAAAACATACTGGTGAACCTCTTCTGTAGCATGAGGGGAATGGACAAGGTAAATGCACAGTCTTTTACCCAGAGTAGGGGAATCACGAGCCAGAGGTTATAGGTTTAAAGTGAGAGGTGTAAGATTTAATAGGAACCCGAGGCAGAACATTTTCACACAGAGGGTGATGGATGTATGGAACGGGTTTCCAGAGGAGGTAGTTGAGGCAGGAACTATAACAACATTTGAAAGACATTTGGAAAAGTCCGTGGATAAGAAAGGTTTGGTGGGACACAAAAATGCTGGAGAAACTCAGCGGGTGCAGCAGCATCAATGGAGCGAAGGAAATAGGCAACGTTTCGACCCGAAACGTTGCCTATTTCCTTCGCTCCATAGATGCTGCTGCACCCGCTTAGTTTCTCCAGCATTTTTGTGTACCTTCGATTTTCCAGCATCTGCAGTTCCTTCTTAAACAAAGGTTTGGTGGGATATGGGCCAAACGTGAGCAGGTGGGGGACTAGTGTAGATGAGGCATTAAGGGTGACATGAACAAGTTGGGCCAAAGGGCCCGTTTCCATCCCGTATGACTCTATGACTCAATTCCAAACTATTCAAAAAACGCTCATAACTTTCCAACAGCTTGATGTTGGGCAAACTAGTCAAACAATTATTGTTACAATGTCTTAGAAAATTAGTGCCTTAGAGAATCACTATGTTGAAAAAGTTTAGGAATGGGACTTCTACTGAAATGGTCTCACTTAAAGTTAGCACAGGTTCATTTGGGCTGGACAGCTATGATTCCAAAGCATGGAAAGAGGTCACATCACTGTACATATGCAAGATAAAAGCTATATGTAGTGAAAGCACATACCAGGATCAGATGAGCGTGCGATGAGGATCTGGGAGTGAAATACAGGCACAAATACAGCTGTAACATGCATTGCCATGACATGAATTGGATAGAACAAGAGTGGTGAATTCGGGAACAAAGTTATTCTGGAAATTAAAGGGCCGGTCCCACTTGGGCGTCATTTGCGCGTCAGGCAGATGGCGTGCGAAGATTTTGTACATCCCAAACATCCTGAGGCGCCGCACGTGACCGCGCGCCACTGCCTACACCACCGCGCATCATGCGTGCGTAATGCGTACCATGCGTGTGCGTCGTGACGCGTAAATTATGTTGCATAAATTACGCCCAAGTGGGACAGGCCCTTTAGAAACAGAAAGCAACATTAATGAGTATAGGGCAAAAAAAACAGGAATCAGACACCATTGTCTCTTAATCGGTTAGTATCACTGCTCACAGCCATAGACACTGACAAACAATTGCTTGTATTAACACTTGTACAATGATACTATATTAAATGTTGTACATGCAATCTTTAGTATTTTAGTTTGCAGTAACAAAAATAAATTTACTGCTGTTGAAAAGACCTTTATTTTGGGGAAGCCCGTGGCAAAAATTCACCCCGGCCTTAGAACATCAGTGCAGGAGTTCCTCATGTGCGTGGCCTTGGCCCACCTGCCTTCAGATGCTTCAGCAATGCTCCTTCCTGCTGTCACAGGGTGAGAAACAGGGATGCTTGCTCAATTCCATTTGCAACACCTCCAAAAATGAAGCAGCTCAGGCCTGTTCCCGGCAAAGGCCAGACAACATGAAGTCATGGGGTGAGAAGTGGAAGGTAGCTTCCATGCCACCAATTGCCAAGCAATGACCACCTCCAGCAATGGGGGATCATAAGGTCATAAGTAATAGGAGCAGAATTAGGCCATTCGGACCATCAAGTCTACCCTTCCATTCAATCATGGCTGATCTACCTCTCCATCCTAACCCCATTCTCCTGTCTTCTTCCCATAACTCTGACACCTGTGCTAATCAAGAATCCTTCTATCTCTGCTTTCAAAATACCCACTGACCAGGCCTCCCTGTGGTAAAGAATTTCACAGATTCACCATCCTTTGACTAAAGAAATTCCTCCTCCTTCTTAAAGGAACATCCTTTAACTCTAAGGCTATGACCTCTGCTCCTAGACTCCCCCACTAGTGGAAACATCCCCTCCACATCAACACTATCCAAGCCTTTCATTATTCTGTAAGTTTCGATGAGGTCCACACTTATCCTTCTAAACTCCAGCGAGTACAGTGCCGTCAGACGCCCGTCATTTGTTAACCCACTCGTTCCTGGGATCGTTCTCGTGAACCACCTCTGGACCCTCTCCGGAGCCAGCACATCCCTCCTCAGATATGGGGCCCAAAACTGCTCACAATACTCCAAATGCGTCCTGACCAGCACCTTATAGAGCCTCAGCATTACATCCCTGTTTTTGTACTCTAATCCTCTTGAAATACATTGAAGCATTACAAGTCTATCAAGTCACCCTTGACATTCATCAACATGCCATCACTGAGTCCCCTTCCATCAATGTCCGCAGAGTAGGGAGAGGGTCACTAGTGATCGGAAATGCAACTGGACCAGCCATATAACTAACCTCGCCACGGAGGCGAGAGACTGGATGTCCTGCAGTAAGTGACTCACCTTCTACCACCCCAAGGCACCAATCATGAAGGTGATGTAATTGTCTCCGCGTAGATAAATGAGTGCAGTACCAGTAATGCTCAGGCAGGGTTGCAGCAACCAGCTTGATCAGCACTGCCATTAATCAGCCCAAATATCCTCTTCCACCGGCACCTGCTCATGGTGGCAGCAATGTGGATCTTCCACAAAATGTACTCTAATTACCCATTCATTTACTCCCACAGTGGCACCTAGAGGGTCGTGGCAATAGATGCACGAGTTCACCTCCATCTGCAGGTTGCCTCCAACTCACACACTATCTTGGCTTGCAGAGATATCACTTCATTATTATTGGGGCTGAATATTACATAGAAACATAGAAAATAAGGTGCAGGAGGAGGCCATTCGGCCCTTCAAGCCAGCACCGCCATTCATTGCGATCATGGCTGATCGTCCCAAATCAATAACCCGTGCCTGCCTTCTCCCATATCCCTTGATTCCACTAGCTATCTAACTCTCTCTTAACTCCATCCAGTGATTTGGCCTCCACTGCCCTCTGTAGCAGGGAATTCCACAAATGTTGGAACTGTCTACTCAGCAGAACTGAGCGAGTTCCTTCACCACTGGAATGATTCAAGAAGCCAACCTACCACCAACTTTACAGGTGCTTTAGTATACATCCAGAAAATGAATATTAACAGAAAACAGACTTGCTGGATCGGACTAAGAATTCATTTAGTCTAAGTTAATATCTGAAGTCTGAAGAAGGGTCTCGACCTAAAACGTCACCTATTCCTTTTCTCCAGAGATGCTGTCTGACCCGCTGAGTTACTCCAGCTTTTTGTGTCTATCTTTGGTTTAAACCAGCATCTGCAGTTCCTTCTTACACTTACTATCTATGTTGCTCTGTAAGGTGTCACAGAGTGCGCGCTCACCTTACGAGTGGCACATCGCCTTGGTCAATTCTCCCTGTTAATGAAGAAAACTTGCGTCTGCTTACCCTAGCCGTTCATCCTCTTTCTTCCGTAGACTCATATCTCGTTGAACAACGTGGAACACATGCTGTGCTTCGTCCTCTGTTAGCTGTGAAAGATCCAGCCTCCTAGCCATCCTCGGGGTATTCTCTTCAATTTACTGGTCACACATGTATCGGGTCAAGCAAACGACAAAATCTGTGAAAACACACATTTCAAACCATTTCATGAACTGCAGCAAGACACATTCTTAGTTTAGTTTAGTTTAGAGATACAGAGCGGAAACAGGCCCATCGGCCCACCGAGTCCGCACCGACCATTAACACTATCCTACACACATTGGGGACAACTTACGCTCATAACCAAACCAATTAAACCTACAAACCTGTACGCCTTTGGAGTGTGGGAGGAAACCGAAGGTCTCAGAGAAAACCCACGCGGTCACGGGGAGAGTGATCAAACCCGAGTTTCCAGCACTGCAAGCTCTGTAAGGGAGCAACTGTGCCATCGTGGCCACCCATGTTATGTTTTTTTTTAAATATCATACAATAGATAAGTACCATTGGGAACTGGAACAAAATTGTTCAGTCCACAAGCCATTTCCCTAGTCACGGATAAAACCACTCTTTCAGGACATTTGTTTGAACATATCCAGTTCTGGTCACCCCATTACAGGAAGGATGTGGAGGCCGAGCAGAGGATGAAAAAGAGGTTTACTAGAATGCAGCCTGAGAAAAGTTAGACAAACATGGATTGTTTCCTCTGGAGCATTAGAGCCTGAGGGGAGATCCAATTGAAGTAAATATCTTTATAAGAGGCACAGATAGGGTAGACAGTCACAACCTTTATCTAAGGCTGGAAATGTCAAAAACTAGAGGCCATGGCTTTAAGGTGAGAGGGGCAAATTTTAAAAGGAGAAAAGCAGAGGATGTTTTTTTAAACTGAACATGGTGGATGCGCTGCTAGGATTGTTGGTGGTGGCAGATATCATTGTGGCATTAAAATGGCTTTTGGATTTGATTATCAAACAGGATATAATGATGAAGATGCTTTAGGAATCTTAGCTGTGTGTTACTGGAGGGCAGGTGCCATTTAGCTGCTTGTAATGAATACAGTTCCTGGCAGAAATAGTCTGAAGAAGGGTCTCGACCCAAAACGTCACCCATTCCTTCTCTCCAGAGATGCTGCCTGTCCCGCTGAGTTACTCCAGCATTTTGCATCTTTCTCCTGGGTCGGAGAATTTCAATACAAAAATATTTGCTAGCTCTATTGAAATAGTGCAAGGCTGAGGAACAACCTTGATTAAATCTGAAATAAATCTCATGAAAAAGGTGCCAAAAGAGTATATTTAAAACCTTAAGGCTGTAAAGGTGAAGGCATTAACTTAGAGATCATGACTGTGAAGATAAAGGCTGAATCTGCAAATCTAATATCATACTTATATAATATTATATTGAATATAGAAATACCTACAACAGATAATATTAGAAGAGACTGGGAACAAGAACTAGCTATAAAAATTTCAAAAGAGAGCTGGGATAAACACTTATTATATGTGCATAAATGCTCGATCAACGTACGACATATTCTAATCCAATATAAAACATTACATAGACTATATTATTCAAAAACTAAAATAAATAAACTTTTCCCCAATGTCTCACCCATTTGTGATAAATGTCAGTCACAAGAAGCTAACATAGCGCACTCTTTTGTTTTCTGTATAAAAATTAAAAAATTCTGGAACAAAATATTTGAAATCTTTACAAAATTATTTAAAACAAAACTACTACCCAAAGTAGAATGGATCATTTTTGGAATATCGGAAGGTAACCCAGAATTAAATATGTTTCAAAAGAATTTACTTAATTATGGGCTAATAATGGGAAAAAAGCTTATACTTAAATTTTGAAAAAATGCTCCAATACCAACAACAAAAATGTGGATTTCAAACATGTTCGAAACACTACACTTGGAAGAGATGAGACTCCTCCTAGCAGGGAAAGCAGATCACTTCCAAAAGACGTGGCCTGCATTTATGGAACTATTACAAGCATAAGGTGCAATAATAAGTTAAAACATAAAGGCTACCAGGACCTGGTAACGGGGGGTATAAAATAAATTTTTAATAAAAACACGGTTGGTATATCCTTTTTTGCGGAGTTTTGTGTTACATTAGAGCGATTGATTTTCCTTTCTTCTTTTTTTTCTTTTCTTTCTAGGGTTGTATTTCTTTTCTTTACTTCCTTCTCTAATTCCTTCCCTAAAGGGTTCTCTTCTCCCAACACTTTCCTGCACCTTCACGATTCTTGCTTACTTTCCTTACTTCTTTTATTTCTATCTTTTTTAAAGCTCAAAAAATGAAGTGGTACAACATAATGTAATAAGATATATGCGATGTATTAATGTGATTTACTGTACTGCTAATAAAAAATTAAAATTAAAAAAAATAAAAAAATGACTGGAGGTGGGTGTAGAGAGAGAACATGTTAATGAAAAATGTTATTTGTAACAAGAACATTAGGGCAGAACACTGTTGGAGTGTAAAATAAATTAAATAAAGAGATGTTGAAACATCCAAAGAGTCGCTTTAATGAAGAGGCACTATTTGATAGAATTATAGACATTTGATAAATTGTTAGCCCAGTCTGTGAAAGAATATACAAAGATTCTGCTTGTGTTTCCTATTTCTATCATCTGCATTTCTTTTTTTGCTTCATTGAGGTACTTCTCAAAACCCAAACGGCTGGAGGAGATCAGTGAGTCAAGCAGCATCTGTGAGGTGGACAGGCATTGTTAACATTCAGGGCAGAGAGTGGAGAGACAAAATCACAGTATATAGAGGCGAGGGATATGGGTGAGATAGGGAGCAGTAGATAATATGTGCAGGACGGAACGACAGGTGATGGTTTAAACCGAAGATAGACACAAAATGCTGGAGTAACTCAGTGGGTCAGACAGCATCTCTGGAGAGAAGGAATGGGTAACGTTTCGGGTCGAGACCCTTCTTCAGACTGAGAGTCAGGGGAAAGGGAAACAAGCGTAAATGACGGTGATGTAGAGAGATCTAGGACAAATGAATGAAAGATATGCAAAAAAGTAACAATGACAAAGGAAACATGTCATTGTTAGCTGTTGCTAGGTGAGAACAAGAAGCTGGTGCGACTTGGGTCGGGGAGGGATGGAGAGAGAGGGAATGCAGGGTTTACTTGAAGTTAGAGAAATCAATATTTATAGCAAGTAGGTAATAGGTGGAAAGCGGAGAGGTGAAGGGTGAGGGGCAGATGGATCAAACCAGATAGGGAATGCGAACAGAGGAGTTGGGAGGCCGAGCTGGGTAATACTTCTTCTTCCCACGTATGGTGTGCACAGACTAAAGTTGTAAGACAACTTGTTCTGTTTGATCTTCTGTTTGTGCACGCCAGGTTGATTGCATTCGTCGAAACAAGGTGGACTGCGTGAAGGTTGCAATCCCCCACCACAGCTGGGTAATAGATGGTAGCAAACAAGGAAATGAAAGGCAGATGAAGCCAGGTGGGGTGAGGGGAGGGCAAAGGTGGAGACTGAGGTTGGAGGGTGATAAGTGAGAACACATAAACATGCTGCTTAATTAATCTGTGGTTCTTACAAGCAATATTTCTGTAGCAATAGTAGTAGCTATAGACAGAAGCAAATCTCTTGAATTAGTTTGAATCAATCCTAAAAGCCCTGTCCCACTGTACGAGTTCATTCAACGAGATCTCTCGAGTTTGCCCTGATTCGAACTCAGAATTTTTTTATTTTTTTAAATTTTATTAGAAGTTAGTACAATACAAAACAATACAGTGGGACCTAATTTTAGGTGTCAACTATGTCATAACGTAATTATACATTCTATGTACAACCTCTAGTTTTATGTTTTTGAAAAGGAAATAAGAAAGACAAGAAGAAGGGAAAAAAAAATTGGAGAAGAGACAAAGAGGAAAAATAGATAGTAGAAAATAGAAAAACGTGAAGTGTGTGTATAAGAAAAGAAAAAGTGGAAAGTAGAAATAGGAGAAAAAGACCCTTAAAAGAGAAATTTTCAAATCTTTATTCGGAGATGTAGATCTATCCGCGTCATGACCTGAAATCAGCAATCTTTACGGTACCGCTGCATCACATGATTCCAAAAAGTCGATAAAAGGGGACCAACTCCTTAAGAATTGGTCATATTTATCTATTAGTCAGAGTCTCATTTCTTCAAGGCGTGCTATGTCCATCATATTTCTAATCCACATTTTAACAGTTGGCATAGCTGTATTTTTTCCAAAATGTAAGTATCAATTTCTTTCCAATTATTAACCCATAATTTAAAAAAACTTTTTGGTCCTTATTTAAATTGATATCTTCTACTATTATTCCAAATATCACAAGGAAATGAAAGGCAGATGAAGCCAGGTGGGGTGAGGGGAGGGCAAAGGTGGAGACTGAGGTTGGAGGGTGATAAGTGAGGACACAAACATGCTGCTTAATGAATCTGTGGTTCTTATACGCAATATTTCTGTAGCAATAGTAGTAGCTATAGACAGAAGCAAATCTCTTGAATTAGTTTGAATCAATCCTAAAAGCCCTGTCCCACTGTACGAGTTCATTCAACGAGATCTCTCAAGTTTGCCCTGATTGGAACTCAGAGATTTACGGTAATGGCCACTCGTAGGTACTCGGGGCTCTCGTGGACATTTCCCAACGTGTTGAAAAATCTTCACGCGTCTTCCCGAGTTTACCACGTTTTCCGAGTACCTGCCGTTAGCGTTACGAACCGCTAAGAGACGTCCCCGAGCTCCGACGTACCCGCTACGTGCATTCTACGTGCTTACCACGAGTTTGATTTTTTTTTTTTTAAACTCGGGAGAGCTCTTGAATGAACTCGTACAGTGGGACAGGGCTTTTAGATGCCACACGCTAAACAAAACACCAGATATTTAGAATATCAGTGTTCAAAATGTTGTAGACATTTGAGAAATATTTTAAAACGTGTTCGCTGTAAGACACATGCACGCATACACACACACGTGTATTCACACACACATGTGTAGACGCACACAGACACACACGCAAACACACACCTCCAAGGAGCAAGTAGGATGGCACCAGGTGGAAGAGGCCTCTGCCCAAGCCGGCTGCCCGCCCCTTTTCCGGGGTTATGTCCCTGCCCGGGTGATGTTGGAGAGGGACCACGTGCTGTCCACAGGCGCCCTTGGGGATTTCCGGGACCACTTGGCACTGCATCGTTGACAAGGAGTGCAAGATAGTTGTATAACAGTTTATCGCTTGTCATGTATTATGGTGCTGGGTTCTGTTTTGTTTGTTATTGTACTGTATATATTATTTTAATATTTGAATATATATATTTTTGATTCTAAAAAAAGAGGGAGTAGGCATTTTCAGATGTGCTTCTTGAGCTGTGAGTGATCCAATGCTGTGGCCGGCAGGTCTTTATCTGCATTTTGGAAAGGCGTGGACAGATTATATTCAGCAAGGCTATGCACATAGTTATTCACAAATCTGTATGAGTTTTTTTTAAAAGAGGATTGACAAGAGCAGGGTACATGGGCTTTCATGAAGCCATTGAGAAGGCTCCATGATGGGCAGGTCCAGAGGGTTAGATCACATGGAAGCCAGGGTGCAGGAAGGAACTGCAGATGCTGGTTCACATCGAAGATAGACACAAAATGCTGGAGTAACTCTGCGGGAGAGAAGGAATGGGTGATGTTTCAGCTCAAGACCCTTCTTCACATCAAGGGTGGGCTGGCCAATTGACTTGGTGGACGGAGTCAAATGGTGCTAGTGAAGGATTATGACTCAGACTGCCGGCCTGTGACCAGTGTGTGCAGCAGGGATCAATGCTTCGCAGTTGTTTATCATATATATTTACTATTTGGATGAGTACGTAGATGGAATGATTTGTGAGTTTGTGGACGATCCCAACATTTGTGTTGGCGTGGACAGTGAAGCAGGTTGCAACAGGATCCAGATCAACTAGGAATGGGGACAAAGGAAAGGCTGTTGGAATTTAACTCCGACAATGGCAAAGTGATGTATTTTGGGAAGTTGGGAGCGAGGCAGGACACAAGCAGTGAATGGCAGAGTCATGTTGTAGAACAGAAAAACCTTGGGGTACAACTACATGGCTCCCTGAAAGACAGTGTGGTGAAGGAGGCATATTGCACGCTTGCCTTCACCGCTCGGGGCATTTAATACAAGCGTTGAGAAGTCATGTTACAGCCTTACTGGTGAGAGTGGATTTGGACTATTATCATTGAGACAGAGTGATACAGTGTGGAAACAGGCCCTTTGTCCCAACTTGCCCACACCGGCCAACATGTCCCAGCTACACTTGTCCCACCTGCGTACGCTTGGTCCATATCCCTCCAAACGTGTCCCATCCATGTACCTGTCTAACTGTTTCTTAAACGTTGGGATTCTCCCAGCCTCAACTACCTCCTCTGGCAGCTTGTTCCATACAGCCGCCACACTTTGTGTGCCGTTCTGGTCACCATACTATAGGAGGGACGAGATTAAGCAAGAGTGCGGGAAAAGCTAAAATTCTCAACTGCTAATCCAGAGATCCAAGTTCAAATCTCATCATTGCAGCTGGGGAACTTAAATTCGAGTGGGAGTTTGTGTGTTCTCCCTGAGACCTGCGTGGGTTTCCCCCGGGTGCTCCGGTTTCCTCCCACGCTCCAAAGACGTGCAGAGTGATTGGCGTGGTATAATTGTAAAATTGTCCCGAATGCGAGTACACTAGTGGTGGTGTGCGAGGATCGCTGGTTGGCGTGGACTCAGTGGGTGGAATGGCCTGTTTCCATGCTGTTTCTCTGAACTAAACCAAGCCTTCAAATTCACAACATATTAGTCTTTAAGTCTTTTAAGAAAATATTAGTCGATTCTGTGCTGCATCTCTAATCTAAAAGCTAGTGATGAAAACCACAACACAACTGTCGAGACCCTTCTTCAGACCGATCCCTTTCTCCTTTGTTGAAAACTCTACTTGGTTTTCTTTTCTTTTGTGTTTTTTTTTGTGTTTATTTTATTAGAAGTTAATACAGTACAAAACAGTACAGTGGAACCTAATTTTAGGTGCCAACTATGTCATACCGTAATCCATTCTATGTACAACCTCTAGTTTTATGTTATGAGAAGGAAGTAAGCAAGACAAGAAAAAGAAAACAGTAGAAAGGGGAAAAAGAGGAAAAATAGATGGTAGAGAATAGAAAAACATGAAGTGTGTATATATATAAAAAAATAAAAAATAAATAAAAAGTGGAAAGTAGAAATAGAAGAGAAGGCCCCTTAAAAGAGAATTTTTCAAATCTGTATTCGGAGATGTAGGTCTATCCGCGTCATGAACTGAAATCAGCAATCTTTACGGTACCGCTGCATCACATGATTCCAAAAAGTCGATGAAAGGAGACCAACTCCTTAATAATTGGTCATATTTATCTATTAGTCGGAGTCTCATTTCTTCAAGGCATGCTATGTCCATCATATTCCTAATCCACATTTTAACAGTTGGTATGGTTGTATTTTTTCCAAAATGTAAGTATCAATTTCTTTCCAATTATTAACCCATAATTAGAAAATACATTTTGGTCTTTATTTAAATTGGTATCTTCACCTATTATTCCAAATATAATCCATTCCGTTTTGGGTTCTATTCTTGACTTGAAAAGCTTTGTAAATATATCAAATATATCACTCCAAAATGTATTCAACTTTGTACATCCTACAAATGAATGTGTTATATTAGCGTTTTGAAACAAACATTTATCGCATCTGGGAGAGACGTTTGGATAAAATTTATTCAACATCGTTTTTGAATAATATAGTCTATGTAATAATTTGAATTGAATTAAATTATGTCTTGCATTAATAGAACAGTTATGTGTATTCATCAAATACTTTTCCCATCTATCCTTCGAGATCTTTATCATTAGCTCATGTTCCCAATCTTCCCTTAATGCTTCTGTTGAGGGTGATTCTTTATTTAATATATTATTATAAAAGTATGATATTAATTTTTGTGAATCAGCCTTAATATTCATTGCTTCTTCTAAAGGGTCTAAAAATATAGTTTGAAATCTATGTGTATATTTCTTCATAAAGTCACATACCTGTATATATTTAAAATATTGATTATCCTTCAATTTAAATTTTAATTTTAATTGTTGAAATGATAACAATTTGCCCAATTCATACATATCTCCTACTTTCCTAATCCCCAGTCTATCCCATTGTTGATATGTGTTGTCGATGAGAGAAGGTTTGAATGCGGGGTTGTTCAATAGTGGGGTTAGTACTGATAAATTATTTAATTTCAAGGATACTTTTATTTGTTTCCAAATTCTTATTATATTGTGAATAATTGGGTTCTTCTTATATATTATACTATTCAATTTTATCGGTGAGAGCAGGATCGTTCCTATATCATGCGGATAACACTCCTCTTTCTCCATTCTTATCCACTCCAACTGCTGAGTGGAACTATCCAGCCAGTACATTATGTTCTTAATATGCACTGCCCAGTAGTAATACATAAAGTTAGGTAATGATAAACCCCCAACTTCTTTAGATTTGCACAAATGCTTTCGTTGAATTCTATGTGTTCTGTAGTCCCATATAAAATTAGTGATAGTGGAATCTAGTTTTTTGAAAAAATATTTTGGAATATATATTGGGATCGCTTGAAACAAATATATTAATTGTGGTAAGAAAGTCATTTTTATAGTGTTAATTCTACCTATCAATGAGAGTGGAAGCGCTTTCCAAAATTTCATCGTATCATTCAGTTTATTTAATAGTGGTATAAAATTGGCACTAAATAATGATTTGTATCTTCTCGTAATTTGAATACCCAGATACTTGAATTTTTCTGTTGCAATTTTGAAGGGGAATTTTAGTAAGTGTCTCGAATTCTGTGGTTTTAAAAATAATTTAAGATATAGATATTCTATATCCTGAAAAAGAGCCGAATTCCTCAATTAGTTTTAATAAGGTGGGTATACTCGTTTGTGTATTAGTAATATATAAAAGGATATCATCAGCATATAATGAAATTTTATTCTTTGAGTCCTTGCTGTTATATCCGTGAATATTCGGGTGATTTCTAACCCTTTCGGCCAGCGGTTCTATCATAAGGGCAAATAGCAATGGTGATAAGGCACACCCTTTCCTATTACCCCTTGATAAGTAAAATTTTGGAGATAGCATATTGTTAGTTAATATTCTTGCCATAGGTCTATCATAAAGTAGTTTAATAAAATTCTCTCCCGTATTAAATTTTTGGAGTACCTTGAATAAATATTGCCATTCTACTTGATCAAATGCCTTCTCTGCATCCAGCGTGACAACTGAAATATCTTTATTGTCCTCATTATGAGAGTACATTATATTGAAAAGCCTTCTCAAATTATTAAATGATTGTCTTTTGGGTATAAATCCCGTTTGATCCGTATTTATTAAATTGTTAATATAATTATTTAGCCTTCTAGCTAGAATCTTTGCTAAAATTTTCTGATCCATATTTAGAAGTGAAATAGCTCTATAAGAACCCGGTTCATCTAAATCTTTATCTTTTTTTGGTATAAGCGTTATTGTTGCTTCTGCTAGGGTTTTACTTGGTTTTCTAATGTCTTTACTGAGAAATAAATCTGTCATCCTAATCCAGCCTGGCCCACATGACTCCAGAAAAACCAATGTGGCTAACTCCTAACTAACTCCTCAGGTTAGTAGCAATCGGGCATGGGCAATTAATGTTGAAAACATCGATGAACAATAGTGAATACAAAAAAATAATGCACTTTATGTCATATGGGTTTTCTCCTGTCTGCCTTGCATAATTTAAGAGCATAATTCCCTACTTGCTGAATACTTCCATTATTGTATTTATTTTAGATTTCACATGACTTGTGTTTTGCATTTCGCCAGCTCACACATTTTTCTCTCTCTCTTTACTGGCCTTAATCAATACTCCCTATTTATATTGCTTCAGACAAACCAACTGTGATTAACAAACCTTCATGGGCCTCTGTGCACCTGGATAATCTTGGTCTCCACACTTTCACAGATATTCTCTCCATGTTTCCCCTTCTCTGTATCTTAGATCTGGGTTGTTTTCTCCTTTGATAGACACAAAATGCTGGAGTAACCCATCGAGACAGGCAGCATCTCTGGAGGGAAGGACTGGGTGACGTTTCGTGTCGAGACCCTTCTTCAGACCGAACCCTTTCTCCTTTGTGCAGTTTGGAAGATCATCCACTCTGCATTTGGTCAATGGTTGCAGCCTGAGCTGTTGAGTATTTCCGGCATTTACCCATGTTTCAGATTCACAACGCCTACAGTCTTTGCTTTTCCCTTATCCAGCATATCTGTCCATTTAACGTTTGTTTCATTCTGAAGGAACTCAAGCGCGTTTCATTAGTTTTATGGGTATTCCATTTGTGTAGGAAGGAACTGCAGATTCTGGTTTACACTGAAGATAGACACAAAATGCTGGAGTAACTCAGCGAGACAGGCAGCATCTCTGGAGAGAAGGAATGGGTGATGTTTTTGGTCTGAAGAAGGGTCTCGACCCGAAAGGCCATCCATTCCTTCTCTCCAGCGATGCTGCCTGTCCCGCTGAGTTACTTCAGCATTTTGTGTCTATCCAAGGTATTGCATTTATTTGAATGATCTTTCAAGGCGCACCTTTTGCTCTCTCAACTAGTCTATGCTGTAACAAATTCTGCTTATCACACCCCGAATGGAAAATATTTCTTTGAAAACTGTGAATTTATTTCCTGTTGACAATCTTGATATTGATACATTTGCTGCCCTCTGGTTGGTTTTAATAACATATTTTGAGGCATCATAACATGATCAGTTTTACCACTATGAAAAGGCATGAAAAACATGAGTTCAACTTGTGACTGAATTGTATTGAAGGAGCCCTTTGTTCTCAATACGCCCTAGATCCCTCCGAACACCGCAAGACTTTCCATTTGCAAAGAAGCACTTGTTGTAAATCAGAATACTTCAATCATTTTGCCCAACATGCTGGCATGTAGAATAACCTAGCTGTTTGCTTTCATAACGTGGCTACCATGACCATACCAAAGAAACATAACAGCAGTTGGCATATAATATCATTGCAAATGGAAAATTACAAAAGACAATAAGCACAAGTAGTTTTGCCATGATCCAAGTTTGAGTGATGATAATGAAGACGCAGGAGATTGCAGATGCTGTATCTTGAAGCAGAAAAATATCCAAACTGCTGGAGGAAGTTAGTGGACCAATTTGTCATTTTTAATCACATTCTCTGTGACCTTCCACTTCATCCACAAATTCACGGACCATTTCTGACCCTTCTCCCTTTCTGGGTTTCTCCAACTCAGCAGACAAACTATCCTCTCACATTTACTCTAAACCCATTAACTCATACAGCTACCTTGACTCCACACCCTCCTCCCACCTTGTTTCTTATACGGATTCAGACCATTCTCTTAGTTGTATCGGAAGGAACTGCAGGTGCTGGTTTAAACCGTAGACACAAAAATCTGGAGTAACTCAGCGGGTCAGGCAGCATCTCTGGAGAAAAGGAATAGGTGACGTTTCGTGTCGAGACCCTTCTTCAGACTGAGAGTCAGGGGAAAGGGAAACAAGAGATATAGACAGTGATTAAGAGAGATATAGAACAGATGAATGCAAGATATGCAAAAGAGTAATGATGAAGGGAACATGTCATTGTTGGCTGTGCTCTAACTGAAAACGAGTAGCGGACAATGGGGTTCAACAAGACGACTTTGAAGCTACTGCAACAAATTGTGTGGGGACGGGATGGAGAGAAAGGGTTACAAGGGTACTTGAAGTTAGAGAAATCAATAATCATAATGCTGCCCAAGCAAAATATGAGGTGCTGTTCCTCCAATTTGTGTTTGGCCGCACTCTGACGATGGATGGATGGATGGATGGATGGATGGATGGATGGATGGATGGATGGATAGATGGATAGAATCTTTATTTGCCACACGACCAGGGTTGGTGGTATTTGGGTTCAGTACATGATGGTACACTGCTTCAGTCACATTAACACTAATAACAACACAGATCACCGTAATAAAGTGCATCCATACCACATCACAAATCACAAATCTCACCAACAGTACATAGTGTAAAAGAACAGACAAAAACCATAGACAAGACACTGTATACATCAAAAGTCCTTAATATTGACTGTTATTGGAGGGAATTGAGAGTTCTTATTGCTGAGGGGAAGAAACTGTTTTTAAAGCGGGTGGATTTTGTAGCAAGTGACCCGAGGCGCCTCCCTGAAGGGAGAGACTGAAAAATGTGGTTTGCTGGATGGGAGTGGACCAAGATGATCTTTTTTGCCCGTTTTGAGGTACGTTGGAGATAAATGGAATGGATTGAGGGGAGGGGGGAGTTGATGGTCCTGGAGGCCTTGGAGACAATGCGTTGTATTCTGTGTAGTGAGTGACTATCAGTGTTTCCGTACTAGACTGTGATTGAGGAGGTGATGATGCTTTCAATGATGGATTGATAAAAACGGACCAGGAGGTGTTTGTGGACTCTGAACTTTTTGAGCTGTCTGACAAAGTATAGGCGTTGTTGTCCTTTCTTGATGACGTGGTCTGCGTTGATGTGCCATTTTAGATTATTGCAGATATAGGTGCCTAGAAACTTAAATGAATTTGTGGAGGTTATGGGATGGGAGTTGACATGGACCGGGGGTTTGGGGTTTTGTTTGCGTCTGAAATCTATGATGATTTCTAAGGTTTTTGAAGTATTAAGCTGGAGGTTGTTTGCGCACCATTTGACTGCGCTGTCCACTGTTTGATGGTATTGTGATTCGTTGTTGTCTGAGATGAGGCCAATGAGATGAGGAGGCCCAGGAGAGAAAGGTCAGTGTGGGAATGGGAAGGGGAATTAGAGTGTTTGGCAACCAGGAGATTAGGTAGGCCCAGGCGGACTGAGCTCTATTCAGTTTGATGGAGATCTCATTCACATTTCCTCCATTTCCTGGACTCCTGCTCTTAGCTCCCCTCCCACCAAGGAGAACAAATGTACCATTCCCTTGGTCCTCGCCTTTCACCCCTCTACCATTCACATCCAGCATATCATCCTATGTCATGAGGCAGCTCTGGTATACAAGTCCCTCGTGGGGGACCCGGGAGAAGGAGCTTCCACCGCCGGCACGCGGCCAACTTCTGCCGCGGACCCGGCGTGGACTTACCATCACCCCTGGAGGGGAGCTTCAACCACCGGCCCTGCGGTCTGCGGCGCGAATTTTAAATCTTTGACCGCCGGCCTGCGACCTACACCAGCCTGAAGCCGCGGTCCCCGGTGGGGAAGAGCTGATCCTGGACTGACTCTGGACTCCATTCCCCCCCGACCACGGGGGGAAATGGAGGTGGACTGGCCAAATTTTGTGCCTTCCACCACCGTGATGAATGCTGTGGTGGATGTTTGTGTTAATTTTTTTATTGTTTATTGTGTGTTCTTTCTCATTGTATCGCTGCTGACATATTCATTTCACTTGCACTTTATGTGCAATGTGACGAATAAACCTGTATTGCATTGTATATTGTAAGAATCAAGGAGAACACAAAGAGATTTTATGAGTATACTAGACTAAGTGGGACCCGTTGGGTCCCAGCATCACACAGGAGGGCTGGTCATCCAACGCAATATTCAACCTCTCCACCAATTCTAATATTGGTGGCCAGTTGGGGGGCGGGACTTTCTGGAGTGCTAGTATGGGTGTTGTGGGCTGAAGGGACTGGTTTCCAGAGGGCTAGTATGCAAATTGTGCGCCAAATGGATTCTTGGGCTGGCGTCTCAGTCGATCAAGCCTGTTGTGCTGGCAACTCACTCACTCACGGCTGGTGGGCTGGTAGTTGACTCACGGCTAATCCTTGAAATTCTATTTCAAGCAGGGTATAAGGCCACCAAATTCAAGTGCAGTTTCTTACCACTTCTAGCAGGGTGCAAGGCCACCAAATTCAAGTGCAGTTTCATGCCATTTGAAGTAGGGTGCAAAGCCACTAAAGACAGCGAGTCGTGACCTCTCCCTCCTCCATCTTGCAGAGACTGAGCCACACCCACATTTCCGGGTTTTATAACCCCACCACCCCACCGGAAAAGGTGTGGCTTTCATGGAGTGATTGACAGGAGAGATTCTCAACATTTAAAAAAAAAACTAATAACACTTTTATTTTTCATTGATGGGAAGAATTCGCTGCACCTGCTCAGCGGAGGGGGACTGAGTAAGATGGCCAAAAATCACAGCCGTAAGTGGTAGCGTTTTATCTAAAATCAATATACAGTGCAAACAGGAAGAAAGTACATTTACAGTAGTGCCTTTTAACTTCAAGCCAAAGCACCCACGTCACCATTTGCATTAAGAGGTGCCTTTCAACTTCATGCTACCATTAGCAGTAAATAGTGCCTTTCAACTTCATGCTACCATTAGCAGTAAGTAGTACCTTTCAACTTCAAGCCACCATTTGCAGTGTAGTGCCTTTCAACTTCAAGCCAATGCACCCAAGCCATCATTTGCAGTAAGTGTTGTCTTTCAACTTCAAGCCACACCCAAGCCACCATTTGCAGTAAGTAGTGCCTTTCAACTTCAAGCCAAAGCAACCAAGCCACCATTTGCAGTAATAGTGCCATTCAACTTCAAGCCAATGCTCCCAAGCCACCATTTGCCGTAAGTAGTGCCTTTCAACTTCATGCCACCATTTGCAGTAAGAGGTGCCTTTCCACTTCAAGCCAAAGCTCCCAAGCCACCATTTGCAGTAAGAAATGCCTTTCAACTTCATGCCACAATTTGCAGTAAGTGGTGTCTTTCAACTTCAAGCCACATCCAAGCCATCATTTGCAGTTAGTGCCTTTCAACTTCAAAGCTCCCAAGCCACCAATTGCAGTAAGTGGTGTCTTTCAACTTCAAGCCAAAGCAACCAAGCCACCATTTGCAGTAAGTAGTGCCTTTAAACTTCTAGCCAATGCACCCACGCCTCCATTTGCAGTAAGTAATGCCTTTCAACTTCAAGCCACACCCAAGCTTTAGAACCAATAGTCATTTTTTTGCAAGCTTTAGAACCAATAGAGACACTTTTTGCAAGCTTTAGAAACAATAGACATTTTCTTGCAAGCTTTAGAACCAATTTTGCAAGCTTTAGAAAGCTTTATTTTTGCAAGCTTTAGAACCAATAGATATTTTTTTGCAAGCTTTAGAACCAATAGACATTTTTTTGCAAGCTTTAGAACCAATAGACATTTTTTGCAAGCTTTAGAACTAATAGACACTTTTTGCAAGCTTTAGAACCAATAGACATATTTTTGCAAGCTTTAGAACCAATAGACATTTTTTGCAAGCTTTAGAACCAATAGAGACATTTTTTGCAAGCTTTAGAACCAATAGACATATTTTTTGCAAGCTTTAGAACCAATAGACATTTTTGCAAGCTTTAGAACCAATAGAGACACTTTTTGCAAGCTTTAGAACCAATAGACATTTTTTGCAAGCTTTAGAACCAATAGACATATTTTTGCAAGCTTTAGAACCAATAGACATATTTTTTTAGAACCAATAGACATATTTTTGCAAGCTTTAGAACCAATAGACATTTTTTGCAAGCTTTAGAACCAATAGAGACATTTTTTGCAAGCTTTAGAACCAATAGACATATTTTTGCAAGCTTTAGAACCAATAGACATATTTTTGCAAGCTTTAGAACCAATAGACATTTTTTTGCAAGCTTTAGAACCAATAGTGACACTTTTTGCAAGCTTTAGAACCACTAGACATTTTTTTTTGCAAGCTTTAGAACCAATAGACATTTTTTTGCAAGCATTAGAACCAATAGACATTGTTTTGCAAGCTTTAGAACCAATAGACATTGTTTTGCAAGCTTTAGAAACAATAGATACATTTTTTGCAAGCTTTAGAACCAATAGACACATTCTGCAAGCATTGTAGAACCAAATGAGACACTTTTTGCAAACATTTTAGAACCAATAGACACATTCTGCAAGCATTTTAGAACCACTAAGGACACTTACATTTGAGTAGACATGTGCTCAGTGTTATTCACAGCTCAGAGAAATGTGACCCTCTGCCTTCCTCCATCTTGAAGAGACTGTGTGGCACACCACTTCCTGGTTTTATAGTCCCTCCCCCCTGCCGCCAGCAGGGGCAGCAGAGAGAATGGGGAATTTTATAAAAACATTAATATCTCTGTCATTTTTAATCGACGGGAAAAATCCTCAGCACATATGTGGCGGAGGGGGGCTCTGAGCGAGGTGGCCAAAAATGACGGCCGTAGGTGGCGGCATTCTCTCAGAAATGGCAGCACAGATGGCCAAAACCGGTCAAGAACAGACTTTTAGTAATATATAGATTAATGCCTTATGCCCCTGTCCCACTTAGGAAACCCGAACGGAAACCTCTGGAGACTTTACGCCCCACCCAAGGTTGCAGGTGGTTGACGGACGTTGCAGGTAGTGGAAGCAGGTAGGGAGACTGACAAAAACCTCCGGGAACCGCACGGAAACCTTGGGTGGGGCGCAAAATCTCCAGAGGTTTCCGTTCAGGTTTCCTAAATGGGACAGGGGCATAAGGAAACAACAGTAACCAGAGAGAGGATTGGACCCATCAGAAACCGAAGTGGTCATCAATGTGTGGAGCCATAGGTGATGACCAAGGTCCTCAATGAATATTTCTCCTCCGTTTTGAGTTCGGAGAAAGACATGAAGATGAGGGAAGACAAAAATGCTGGAGAAACTCAGCGGGTGAGGCAGCATCTATGGAGCAAAGGAAATAGGCGACGTTTTGGGGCGAAACCCTTCTTCAGACTGAAGGAACATGCAATAGTTGATGGCCATGTCTTGAGGGCAGTCCATATTACAGCGAGTTGGTGTTGAATGTCCTAAGACATATGAAGGTAGATAAGTCTCCCAGGCCTGATCAAATATGCGCAAGGACTCTGTGCAAAGTTACAGAAGATATTGCAGGATACCCGAGTGAGATATAGGAATTTTCACTGGACATTGGTGAGATGCCAGAAGACTGAAGAGTGGCTAATGTTGTGCCTCCATTTAGAATTTAGATCAGTACAGCACAGGTACTTCAACCCATATCGTCCAAGCCAAACATAATGACAATGATATTCTTCCATTCCCTGCATATCCACAGTGCCTACCCTAAAGCCTCCATGACCACATCTGCTTCCACCACCACAACTGCCAGCACATTCTAGACACCCACCACTCTCTGTGTAAAGATATTGTACCGCACATCTCCTTTAAACTTGTCCCTTCTCTCCATAAAGTCCTCTAATCTTTCACATTTTCATCCAGCGAAAAAGGTTCTGACTGTCTACCCTATCCATGCCTCAAATAATTTTATATTTTTCTATGAAATCTCCTCCCAGCCTCCAACGTAGGGGCTCATGTTGTCGACCTCCTCATGGTGAGCCCTGCCAATTGACCTCAGTCAGGCGAACGACACAAACAGAGACAGCGAACAAACAACAACAACAGCGTGCAGCCCAAATGCAACCTCGATCACCGCAGCTTGGTGCCAACCCGCAGCATGCGCCCTTTTTAGGGAGGGCACCTACGGATGTCAAACCGGATGGCATCACCCTGCTGCAGCTGAATGCGGAAGGCCTCACCAAGGCCAAGACCACCATACAGCTCCTGGAGGCCGTTAAGGGCCTGTCCCACTTGGGCGATATTTCAGCGGACTGCCGGCAAGTGTCAGGGAGAAGGTGGAAGGGGGGGGGGGGGGGGGGGAGAAGAAGGGGGGGGGGGGGGGAAGAAGGGGGGGGGGGGAGAGAAAGAAGGGGGGGGGGGGGAGAAATATGGGGGGGGAGAAAGAAGGGGGGGGAAGAAGAACGGGGGGAGGGAGAGGGGGGGGAGGAGAAGGGGGGGAGGAGAAGGGGGGGAGGGAGAAGGGGGGGAGGAGAAGGGGGGGAGGAGAAGGGGGGGAGGAGAAGGGGGGAGGGAGAAGGGGGGGGAGGAGAAGGGGGGGGAGGAGAAGGGGGGGAGGGAGAAGGGGGGGAGGAGAAGGGGGGGGGAGAAGGGGGGAGGAGAAGGGGGGGAGGGGGGGGAGGAGGGGGGGAGGAGAAGGGGGGGAGGAGAAGGGGGGGAGGAGAAGGGGGAGGAGGAGAAGGGGGGAGGAGAGGGGGGGAGAGGGAGGGAACGGAGGGAGGAGAGGGGGGGAGAGGAGGGGGGGAGGAGAGGGGGGGGGAGGAGAAGGGGGGAGGAGAAGGGGGGAGGAGAAGGGGGGGAGGAGAGGGGGGGGGGGGGGAGGAGAAGGGGGGAGGAGAGGAGGGGGGGGAAGGAGAAGGGGGGGAGGAAGAGAAAGGGGGGGGAGAGGAAAAAGGGGGGGGAGGAGAAGGGGGGAGGAGGAGAGGGGAGGGGGAGAAGGGGAAGAAGGGTCTCGGGGGGGGGGGGGGGGGGGGAGAAACTTTGAAGAAGCCAGACAACATTTAATTAGCCAGGTATACACAGCTGTGAAGTTTAGCGGGCATTTAACATTACCGGTCGGTTTTCCTTGGTTCTGAAAACTAGTGCTTACTTTTTTTCCCCCAATGAGCCAATGACAATGCCCGGTCAGCAAAGGAGATGAACTAGAACTGCCTACGCCTACCTCGACTACCTACAATGACATGGCGACCCCACTACAACTGCACCTACAACTACAGGATTATTGATTTTCACCATGGCGACCAATTTTTGGTTGCAGAAAATGTTTCAACATGTTGAAACGCGACTAGTTCCCAGAATGCGGGAACTCCTCTCGACCATGAAGGAAACTCACCAGAGACCACCAGCGAACATGTGGCCACCATGTGGTGATCATGAGGCGAGCGCAGACTCTCCTGCACTCGCCAAAAAAGTCGCCTAAGTGGGACAGGTCCTTCACATAACGTGCTGCTTCAAACACAAGTAGAAGCCTCCAACGCACCATAGAAAACAATCTAAGTGTGTCCAATCTCTCCTGCTAGCTAATACCCTTAATCCAGGTACCTGGTAAACCACTTCTGCACCCCTTTCCAAAGCCTCCACATCTTTTCTGTAATGTGGCAACAGGAACTCCACACAATACTCCAAATGCAGCCCAACCAACATCCTATACAACTTCAACATGACTTGTTGACGGTTACACTCAACGCCCGATCTATGAAATCAAACATACCATATACTTTCATCACAAACATACCATATACCGCTCGTCCATCGAGAGCCTGCTGACATACTGCATTACAGCATGGTATGGCAGCTGCACCATGGCAGACAGGGAGAGGCTTCAGAGGGTAACTAGGACAGCGCAGAGGATCATTGGCTGCCCTCTCCCCTCCCTGATGGACATCTACACCTCCCGCTGCCTTAGCAGGGCAAAGAAGATCATCAAAGACAGCTCCCATCCTGCGTTTGGACTGTTCGACCTGCTGCCCTCTGGAAGGCGCTATAGGTGCATCAAATCCAGGACAAATAGACTCAGGAATAGTTGCTTTCCGAGAATTATAACTACTATTAATTCTAATTCACACATGCACTGACTTCACTGCCCAACACGGACTTCCATCTGTATATATGTATGTAGCGCCGCAGAAATTGTGCACCTATTCCACCCCCCATCTCCCTTCTGTTTTTTGTTTTTTCTGTTTCTTGTTTGTTTTGCTAAATTGTATGTATGCACTGAGTACGAGCAACTTTCATTTTCACTGTACATGTATAGTGACAATAAATGGCATATCTATCTATCACCAGTCTATCTATTTGTGTTGCAACTGTCAGGGAGCTGTGGACTTGGACCCCAAGATCTCTCTGTGCATCAGTGTTGCTAAAGATCTTGCCACTAACTATATATATTCTCCTTACATTTGACTTCCCCGAGTGCAACACCTCACACTTGCTTGGATTAACCTCCATCTGCCATTTCTCCGCCCATTTCTGTAGCTGTCCTATATCCCGCTGTGTACTGTGAGAACATTCTTCACTGTCCGCAACTCCACCAATTTTGGGGTCATCTGCAAACTTATCAACTAACCCATCTACATTTACAACTAAGTTATTTACAGTATGTATCATACACATCAGAGGCTCCAGCATAGAAACCTGCAAAACTCCACTGTTTACAGACCTTCAACCAGAATAGCTCGCTTTGCCACAACCTTCTGTGAGGAAGCCAGTTCTGAATCGAAGAAGGACTGCAAAGAAAACCTGGGAATTATGAATGCCAAAGGGGCTGTCCCACTTGGGCAACCTAATTGGCGAGTTTAGAAGAGTTTGAAAAAATGACATGTTGAAGACCTCCTTCGACCTCTTTCAACTATGTTGATGATCAGCTTCGACTAGCCACGACTAATTGGATACCGAATAGTGGAGAGTGAAGACAACCTCCTTCGACCTCCCTTCGACTATGATAAAGACTGTCCACGACTACCTTCGACTACCCTCGATTACCTACGACTAACATGCCGACCTACTACGACTAAACCTACGAGTAAAAAAAGTATCGATTTTTTCCATGGCGACCTTTTTTTACTCGCGGGCTTATTTTAACGTATTGAAAAAAACACCGCGACCTAGCTCAGATTCAGATTCAGATTCAATTTTAATTGTCATTGTCAGTGTACAGTACAGAGACAACGAAATGCATTTAGCATCTCCCTTGAAGAGCGACATAGCAAACGATTTGAATTAAAAAAAAAATAATAATAAGTGTCCGGGGGGGGTGGTGATTGGCAGTCACCGAGGTACGTTGTTGAGTAGAGTGACAGCCGCCGGGAAGAAGCTGTTCCTCGACCTGCTGGACCGGCAACGGAGAGACCTGTAGCGCCTCCCGGATGGTAGGAGGGTAAACAGTCCATGGTGGGGGGTGAGAGCAGTCCTTGGCGATGCTGAGCGCCCTCCGCAGACAGCGCTTGCTTTGGACAGACTCAATGGAGGGGAGCGAGGAACCGGTGATGCGTTGGGCAATTTTCACCACCCTCTGCAATGCCTTCCGGTCGGAGACAGAGCAGTTGCCATACCATACTGTGATGCAGTTGGTAAGGATGCTCTCGATGGTGCAGCGGTAGAAGTTCACCAGGATCTGAGGAGACAGATGGACCTTCTTCAGGCTCCTCAGTAAGAAGAGCCGCTGATGAGCCTTCTTGATCAGAGTAGAGGTATTGTGGGTCCAAGAGAGGTCATCGGAGATGTTGACTCCCAGGAACCTGAAGCTAGAAACACGTTCCACCTCCGTCCCGTTAATGTGGATGGGGGTGTGCGTGCCGCCTCTGGACTTCCTGAAGTCTACAATGAGCTCCTTGGTCTTCTTGGAGTTAAGGGCCAGGTTGTTGTCAGCGCACCATGCTGCTAAGTGCTGGACCTCCTCCCTGTAGGCCAGCTCATCGTTGTTGCTGATGAGGCCAATCACCGTTGTATCATCTGCATACTTGATGATGGTGTTAGTACCATGTACAGGTGTGCAGTCATAGGTGAAGAGGGAGTAGAGGAGGGGGCTCAGCACACAGCCCTGAGGAACGCCGGTGTTCAGGGTGAGGGTTGAAGAGGTGTGCTTGTCTAACCTCACAGACTGGGGTCTGTTGGTTAGAAAGTCCAGTATCCAGTTGCAGAGGGGTCGATGCCCAGGTTACCGAGTTTGGTGATCAGTTTTGATGGAATAATGGTGTTGAATGCTGAGCTGTAATCGATGAACAGCATTCTTACATAAGTGTCTCTGTTGTCGAGGTGGGAGAGGGCGGAGTGAAGTGCCGTTGAGATGGCATCCTCCGTACTCCTGTTCTTGCGGTAGGCAAACTGATAGGGATCCAGTGTGGGGGGTAGGCAGCTTTTGAGGTGTGCCAGGACCAGCCTCTCGAAGCACTTGGTGATGATGGGGGTAAGTGCAACTGGGCGGAAGTCGTTGAGGCTTGCCGCAGTGGAGTGTTTTGGCACTGGCACGATGGAGGTGGTTTTAAGGCAAGTGGGGGCAACTGCTTGGGCAAGTGACAGGTTGAAGATGTCAGTCCAGACGTCTGTCAGCTGCGCAGCACAGGCTCTGAGCACGCGCCCGGGGATGCCGTCAGGGCCAGCAGCCTTACATGCATTAGTCCTACTCAGTGCCACGTACACGTCGTAGGGGGTGAGTGTGAGGGGTTGGTGATCGGCAGGTAGCACAGCCTTGATGGCTGTCTCTAGATTGTCCCTGTCGAAGCGGCCATAGAAGTGATTAGCTGAGGCCTCGAGTACACAGAGACCACTCTAGAGCATGAAGGAGAGTTATGAAGACCTCCTACAACCTCGTGTCGACCATGCTGCGAGTATGAGTCAAGGGAAAACTCACAAGAACTCGCTGATTAGGTTGCCCAAGTGGGATAAGGCCCTTAACACCGGTGGCAGAAAAGTTACTGGAGAGGATTCGGAGGGATAAGACACGCATGCATTTGGGAAATAGGAGTTGATTAGGGTCCCTTTTGTGTATGTGGTAGATTGTGAATCACAAATTTGATTGAGTTCTCTGAAGAAGTAACCAAGAAGTTGATGAGTGGGATGGCACGGTGGCACAGCAGTAGAGTTGAGGCCTTACAGTGCTTACGGCACCAGAGTCCCGGGTTCGGTCTCAACCATGGGTGCAGTCTGTATGGAGTTTGTATGTTCTCCCAATGACCTGCGTGGGTTTTCTCTGAAATCTTCGGTTTCTTCCCACACTCTGAAGACGTACAGGCTTGTAGGTTAATCGGCTCGGGATAAATCCAAAAATTGTCCCTAATATGTACAGGGAGGAGATCCAGCACCTGACAGCCTGGTGTGCCAACAATAACCTCGTCCTCAACTCCAAGAAGATGAAGGAGATTATTGTTGACTTCAGGCAGACCAGAGGAGGCAGTCATACCCCCATCCATATCAACGGGACTGAGGTGGAGCGCGTCTCCAGCTATAAATTCCTCGGAGTGCATATCTCGGAGGACTTGTCCTGGTCCCTCAACACCTCCAAGCTGATCAAAAAGGCACAGCAGCGCCTTTACTTCCTGAGGAGGCTCAAGAAAGTCCACCTGTCCCCCCGGATCCTGACCAACTTTTACCGCTGTACCATAGAGAGTATCCTGACCACCTGCTTCACGGTATGTTACAGCTGCTGCACTGCTGCGGACAGGAAGGCACTACAACGGGTGGTGAAAACCGCTCAGTACATCATCGGTGCCCCGCTCCCTGCCATGGATGCCCTCCACCGAAAACGGTGTCTGAGACGGGCTGGGAAGATCATCAAAGACCCCTCACACACCAACCATGGACTGTTTGCCCTCCTCCCATCAGGGAGGTGGTACAGGAGCCTCAGGTCACGTACTAGTAGGATGAGGAACAGCTTCTACAATAATACAATCACATTGCTGAACTCGGAGTCCCAACGATAGATTTCTCCGGTCCCACCGTCCCCATTGTTTAATTATTCTGTATTTTTTGATTATTCTGTATCTTCTCTCTTTCTATTTTTTTTATTTCTTTATGCACAACTACTACGGACTGACGCAAAACTGCATTTCGTTGTACTCATACTTGTATTTGTGCGATGACATTAAAGTTGAATTGAATATAGGAGAGTGTTAATGTGCCGGTCGCTGGTCGGTGCGGACTCGGTGGGCTGAAGGGCCTGTTACCACGCAGACATAGTCTCCAAGATGGCGGCGCACACAGCTGCAGCGGCCCGGTGTCCTCCTGGTCAGTGCTTCATGTTTTTCGTGTACATGTACGTGTTGTTTTGTGTTTTATGTACTTACTGTCGGGCGACCAACACCTACGGCCGGCAGGACCTTCTCAGGATCGGGGTCGGTAGCGAACGGGAGATTACCGCCGAGTTTGTCCGCTGCAACGAGATCCCGGCGGACATAGCGAGGAGCCCCGACTCCCCGTGGATCACCATCCCCGCGGGGAGGAGGCGAAGACGGCGCAGAGAAAGGAAGCAAAGGCGAGGCTGCAGGGCCGGCGCGCTAGCGAGGCTACGGAGGCAGCCACTGAAACCACCGCTCCCCAGCCTGTTCCTAACGAACGCCAGATCCCTCGTGAACAAGATGGATGAGCTGAGGCTACAGACTGCAGCTAAAAATGGCGTGAAGGACAGCTGTATCCTGTTGATCACGGAGACCTGGCTTCATTCTTTCATTCCAGACTCTGCTATCGAGCTAGCAGGCTACACAGCACAGCGTCATGATAGGACAAGAGACTCTGGTAAGAGCAGAGGTGGGGGGCTCTGTGTGTACGTGAATAACACCTGGTGTACAAACACAGTGATTGTGGACAGTCACTGCTCCCCGAACCTGGAGTATGTGACTGTTAAGTGCAGGCCCATTTACCTCCCTAGAGAGTTTACTGTTGTCATGATAACTGCTGTGTACATACCACCAGATGCCAATGCTAACTCGGCTATCGGTCATTTGTATGGTAGCATTAGCAGTCAACAGAGCATATATCCTGACGGTGTTCACATCATAGCAGGGGACTTTAACCACGCGGACTTGAAGAAAATGCTGCCCAAATTCTACCAGCATGTTAAATGTGCTACAAGAGGAGCTAACACACTGGACAAGGTCTACTCCAACATCAAGCTGGGCTATAGGGCTAGACCACTACCACACCTGGGCCAGTCTGACCATATGTCCCTGCTCTTAATTCCTGCATATGCCCCCCTCAGGAAAACCGCTCCTACCATTACAAAGACCATCACAACCTGGCCTGATGGTGCTTCTCAGCAGCTGCAGGACTGTTTCGACAGGACCAACTGGGAGGTGTTTGAACACCGGGACCTGGAGGTGTTCACAGACAGTGTACTGTGCTACATAAAAAACTGCATGGACACTGTCACAGTGGACAAACAGATCCGGGTCTACCCCAACCAGAAGCCCTGGATGACCCGGGAGGTCCAGCGGCTGTTGAAAGAGAGGAACACCGCTTTTAGGTCTGGCGATAGGGCTTTATACAGCACGGCCCGAGCTAACCTGAAGAGAGGCATCAGAGAGGCCAAATCAAATTACAGGAGGAAGATAGAGGACCACCTGGACAGTAATAACAGCAGGCAGGTGTGGCAGGGGATCCAGTATCTCACCAACTATAAGACCAACCTTGGAGCTGTTGAAGGTGACGCCTCGCTGGCAGAGGAGCTGAACCACTTCTTTGCTCGCTTTGAAGTGGAGCCACCCGAGACAGCCACATCACAGCACATGGTCCACAGCAGCCTAACCCTCAAGATAGAGGAGCATGAGGTGAGGCGCACGCTGCGGGCCATCAATCCAAGGAAGGCTACTGGTCCCGACGGCGTCTCTGGACGCGTGCTGAAGGACTGCGCAGACCAGCTGGCTGGAGTCTTTACAAGGATTTTTAACCAGTCTCTGGCCCAGTCCACTGTCCCACCCTGTCTGAAGTCCTCCACCATAGTCCCCTTGCCCAAAAAAACCAACATCTCCAGCCTCAACGACTACCGGCCAGTCGCACTCACACCAGTGGTGATGAAGTGTTTTGAAAAACTGGTCCGGGGTCATATCACATCACTCCTGCCCCGAAGCTTTGACCCCCACCAGTTTGCGTACAGAGCGAATAGATCTACAGAGGACGCTGTAGCCACAGCTCTCCATGCTGCACTGTCTCACCTGGAGCAGCGGGGGAGCTACGTGCGGATGCTCTTTGTGGACTACAGCTCTGCTTTTAATACTATCCTTCCCCACAAACTGGTGGACAAACTGGGGGACTTGGGACTTCCACACTCCACCTGTACGTGGATAAATAGCTTCCTGTCGGGTCGAAGCCAGAGAGTCAGAGTGGGCCATCACACATCCACGGCCCTCAGCCTCAGTACCGGCTCTCCACAGGGCTGCGTACTGAGCCCCCTGCTCTACACCATCTACACACATGACTGCACCCCCGCCCACCACAGCAACACCATTGTCAAATTTGCGGATGACACTACAGTGGTGGGACTCATCTCCGGGGGGGACGAGTACGCCTACCGGGATGAGGTGGAGCAGCTGACAGTGTGGTGCGAAGAAAATAACCTGCTCCTCAACACCTCAAAGACGAAGGAGGTAATAATAGACTTCAGGAAAAACAAAACGGACATGGTACCACTGACCATCAGAGGGGACTGTGTAGAGAGGGTGGCGGATTTCCGCTTCCTGGGAATCCACATTGAGGAGGACCTGACGTGGAGCGTGAACACCACTGCGCTGCTGAAAAAGGTCCAGCAGAGACTGCACTTCCTGAGGGTGCTCAGGAAGAACAACATCACTCAGAGACTGCTGCTGTCCTTTTATCGGTGCTCCATTGAGAGCATCCTAACATACTGTGTATGCGTGTGGTACACCAGCTGCACAGCGGCTCAGAGGAAAGCGCTCCAGAGGGCCATTGACAACGCCCAGAGGATTGTCGGCTGCCCTCTCCTTACCTTGGAGGACTTACACAGTTCCCGCTGCACCAAAAAAACCCAGAATATAATAAAGGACACCTCCCACCCCGGACACTCCCTGTTTGAACTGTTGCCGTCAGGCAGACGGTACAGATCCACAAGGACAAGGACAAATAGACTAAAAAACAGTTTTTACCCCACTGCTATAAAAGCACTAAATGTGGCCGCCAAGGAACGCAGGGGCGATACAGACTAAGGGACTGTGGTAACGGTGAAATCAACAGAAGGATGGAGGGTTGGGTGTGTATACGTGCTTTGTCTGTGATATTTATCTATTTGCTTATCTTTATTATTTTACCGTGGATGTTTCGTTAGCTTTAGAAATGTTTGAATGCTGCACTGACTGGCTGACATTTTAAATTTCGTTGTACATGGCCCATGTTACAATGACAATAAAGAAACTATTCTATTCTATCAGGGTTTCCCAACCTTTTTCATCCCGTTTACCCTAAGCAACTTCACTAGCACATAACAATGTTATTTCATTTATTTATGAACTAATGATGTACAGATCACAGTAAACCAGAACCAAACACAGTCTGTCAATGAGAGAAAGAAAAAAAGTACAAATCCAGAATCAACAAATTTATCCCCTGGGGGTAAATTTACCCCAGGTTGGGAACCCTTGGTCGATATTGACTGCAGCAAAAAAGGACAGAAAGTGCTGGAGTAACTCAGCGGGACAGACAGGCGGGTGCCGGAAAGTCACCGAAAAAAATCGCGCAAGTGGGGCAGGCCCATGAAGTAGGGGATATTGTAGACAGTGAAGATATTCATCAGGAATGACAGTGGGATCTTGAACAGCTGGGCATGGGTTGAGGAATGTCTGACAGAGTTTAATTCAGGTAAGTGAGAAGTCGGAGAATTATTATTATTATCATTTAGAGAAGTCGGAGCAGACGAGAACCTTATCAGGGCCATGGCGAATGTTGTAGAGCAGAGGGATGGAGGACTATAAGTACGTAGTTCTCCGAATATGGCTTCACAGGCAGATAAGGCTTGTGGTACTTGGTCTTGGGTATAAAAGGCTATTGGGTATAGGAGTTGGGATGTTCTGTTACAGTTGTACAAGATGTTTTTTCAGACTGGAGGTCTGTGACTCGTGGTGTGCCTCAGGGATCAGTGCTGCGTCCATTGCTGTTTGTGGTTTATATCGATGATTTGGATGAGAATATACGAGGCATGGTTAGTAAGTTTGCAGATGACACGGAAATGGGTGGCATCGTAGATAGCGAATATGGTTTATCAAGAATTGCAGCAAGATCTTGATCAGTTGGACAGGCTGGGCTGCGGAATGGTTTAATTTAATTAGAAGTGCTAGGTGCTGTATTTTGGGAAGTCAAACCAGGGCAGGACCTTCACAGTGAATGGCAGGGTCCTGGGGAGAGTCGTAGAGCAGAGGGATCTAGGAGCGAAGGTGCATAGTTCATTGATAATGGCTTCATAGGTGGATAGTGTGTTCAAAAAAGCTGCCATCACATTGGCTATATTCAGAGTACTGTTTATAGCAGGTGGGATGTTATGTTACTAGACATAGGTGAGGCCTCAATTGGAGTACTATGTTCAGTTTTGGTCACCGTGTTATAGGAAAGACGGTGCCAAGCTAGAAAGAGTGCAGAGAAGATTTACGAGGATGTTGCCAGGATTCGAGTGCCTGAGCTATAGAGAGGTTGAGCAAGCAAGGTCTTTATTCCTTGGAGAGCCTGAAGATGAGAGTTGATGTGATAGAGGGGTATAATATTATGAGGGGGATAGATAGGGTAAATGCACAGAGTATTTTATCCAGAAAGGGGAATCAAGATCCAGAAAACATGGTTAAGAAAGGGGAAAGGTTTAGTGGGAATCTAAGGGGCAGCTTTTTTCATGAAGTGTGGTGGGTGTATGGAACAAGCTGCCAGAGGAGGTAGTCGAGGCAGGTAATATCACGATATCTAAAAAATATTTGGGCAGGTATATGGATAGGATAGGTTTAGAGTGATATGAGCCAAAAGCAGGCAGGTGGGACTAGTTTCCGCAATGTATGACTAGGATTTCTGGCTAGGAAAGATTTGGAAGAACATGGCCATCCTCAACACCATCCAGGTCAGGAAACAACCCTTCCAACTGAGGCAAAAACTCACATGCATCGTCTCCAACCACGTTTATTGGACACAGAGCCTCTTGCCGAGAATAGATGAATCGAGGACCAGAGGATATTGGTTTAAGGCGAAGAGGAAGAGATTTAAAGCCCTGTCTCATGGTACAAGTTCATTCCAAGAGCTCTCCCGAGTTTAAACAAAAATCAAACTCGTGGTAAGCACGGAGAATGAACGTAGCGGGTGCATCGGAGCTCGGGGACGTCTCTTAGCGGCTCGTAATGCTAACGGCAGGTACTCGGGAAGACTCGCTAACGGCAGGTAACCTCAGGAAGACGCGGGAAGATTTTTCAACATGTTGAAAAATGTCCACGAGTACCCTGAGTACCGACGAGCGGCCATTACCGTAAATCTCCGAGTTCGAATCAGGGCAAACTCGGGAGAGCTCTTGGAATGAATCTAACCCTCACCACACTATGGTCTGCTCCACTATCAACAACATGATGGAAGAGGTCGTCAACAGTGCTATTGAGCTGCAGTACACATCAGTCACCTACCGCTCACACTCAGATTAGACGCTGGCCGGCTCAACTCATTCCAAATTGTGTTATAGACTTAGTCCAAACATGAACTGTGGCAATGTGTTTGGCCCTAACCCAACCCCTCCTTCCGTTTTTGAATCAATGACTTTCTCTGCATTGTTACGTCAAAAGATGTTTATTAATGAGTGCACAACATTCTTAGAAACAGTAATTTGATTACACATTGAGATAACAACATAATATTTATCAGATGCTTATGAATACTTGCATTCAGCTCAAGTTGCAAAACATTTTTTTTGTTATGTTTCAATTGAAAAGATCCTCTCGGTAATGAATTTCCCATTTCCTTCCCTTGCTATACTATTTATAGTCCTTGAAAGTCACTGCCAGAAATAATCTTTATCCAAAAAGGCATAAAAAACAATTTTTAAAAATTCATTTGGTTATGCAATGGTCATGGGTAAGGGCAACATTTAATCTCCACCCCTAACTGTTCCAGAGGAGACCCTGTTGAGCACAAACATAGTCGGCCAAAGGGCCTGTTCGTGTGCTGCACTGTTCTATCGACTGCTCATTCCATTTACAGATGCTGCCTGATCTGCTCACTTAATCGAGCCTTTTGTTTATTTTGCTCAAGATTCCAGACTGATTCCTGGGATGGCAGGACTTTCATATGAAGAAAGACTGGATAGACTCAGCTTGTACTCGTTAGAATTTAGAAGATTGAGGGGGGGGGAGATCTTATAAAAACGTACAAAATTCTTAAGGGGTTGGACAGGCTAGATGCAGGAAGATTGTTCCCGATATTGGGGAAGTCCAGAACAAGGGGTCACAGTTTAAGGATAAGAGGGAAGTCTTTTAGGACCGAGATGAGAAAATCATTTTCAACACAGAGAGTGGTGAATCTGTGGAATTCTCTGCCACAGAAGGTAGTTGAGGCCAGTTCATGGCTATATTTAAGAGGGAGTTAGATGTGGCCCTTGTGGGATCAGGGGGTATGGAGAGAAGGCAGGTATGGGATACTGAGTTGGATGATCAGCCATGATCATATAGAATGGCGGTGCAGGCTCGAAGGGCCGAATGGCCTACTCCGGCACCTATTTTCTATGTTTCTATGTAAGATTCCAGTATCTACACTTCTACAGTCTCTTGTGCCACCAAAGATTTGTTTTTTCTCCTGAAATTACATCCTTTAGCTGACAGGACAAAACAGATTTGGAGGCTGTAACAGCAGTGGGAAGTAATTCGGAAAGAAATGGTTGAGATTCCTGTCTTTGAGCCTGCCTGATTTCTTTGGGCCGATGCCAACACTTCCCAATACAAGTTCAACCATGTTGAGCACATTGAGAGAGGCTTTACACTTTGCGAGATCAACACTGGGCCAACAAGCTTGACAGCACTGGGCCTCTACTCGCTGGAGTTTAGAAGGCTGAGGGGGGACCTCTTTGAAACTTACAGAATAATGAAAAGCTTAGATAGAGTGGATGTGGAAAGGATGTTCCCACTGGTGGGAGAGTCTAGGACCAGAGGTCACAGCCTCAAAATTAAAGGGCGCTCTTTTAGAAAGGAGATGAGGGGGAACCCCTTTGGTCAGAGGGTAGTTAATCTGTGGAACTCATTGTCACAGAGGGCTGTGGAGGCCAAATTAATGGATATTTTTATGGCAGAGATAGACAAATTCTTGATTAGAATGGATGTCAAGGGCTATGGGGAGAAGGCAGGAGAATGAGAATAGGAGGCAGAGATCAGCCACAATCCAATGGCGGAGTAGGCTCGATGGGCCGAATGGCCTAATTCTACTCCTACAACTTGTGAAACTCATATTTTGTCAAGGGTGGAACAAAACTGGAAAGGCAGCTCTGCCTTAGCCAATGCCTGTGGTTGCCTGAGCTATGGGAAAAGTGTAAAATACGCCAGGGTTACCAAAAGCTAGTTACTCCTGCTCAGTTTCACTTCCACCTGCTCCAAACCATATCACTGTGATGATCCACCAATAACATGGTCGATAGTCACAGCCTTATTGTACCACACTTTCTGCTTCAGTCAGTACCTGACGCTAGACTCTGTGCTCAGTGGGCTGTTCCCAGGGACACATACCGGGACCAACGTCAACTGCTGCTGGGGGTCACAACCTGGTGAAAGATGCACTCTGGTTTGCCTGAATCCTGTTGGTCTTCCAGTGGAAGGTAATGTCTACAAGTGAATGCGGACAACAGCACCTTGCAAGTTGTAGGTCTACCTGAAGCCCAGTGTTACCGCCGTAAAGGCTCTTGCAGAAGGACCAAGCTTTGCGTTCTGCCACCACTGGACATTCAGAAGCTTGTTCTCGCGTGGCAGGCACTAATTCAGATTCAGATTCAGATTCAATTTTAATTGTCATTGTCAGTGTACAGTACAGAGACAACGAAATGCATTTAGCATCTCCCTGGAAGAGCGACATAGCAAACGATTTGAATAAATAATAATAAGTGTCCGGGGGGGGGGTGGTGATTGGCAGTCACCGAGGTACGTTGTTGAGTGACAGCCGCCGGGAAGAAGCTGTTCCTCGACCTGCTGGTTCGGCAACAGAGAGACCTATAGCGCCTCCCGGATGGTAGGAGGGTAAACAGTCCATGGTTGGGGTGAGAGCAGTCCTTGGCGATGCTGAGCGCCCTCCGCAGACAGCGCTTGCTTTGGACAGACTCAATGGAGGGGAGCGAGGAACCGGTGATGCGTTGGGCAATTTTCACCACCCTCTGCAATGCCTTCCGGTCGGAGACAGAGCAGTTGCCATACCATACTGTGATGCAGTTGGTAAGGATGCTCTCGATGGTGCAGCGGTAGAAGTTCACCAGGATCTGAGGAGACAGATGGACCTTCTTCAGTCTCCTCAGGAAGAAGAGACGCTGATGATCTCACTGGCCCCTATCCTTCTACAGATAGACACAAATTGCTGTAGTAACTCAGCGGACAGGCAGCATCTCTGGATAGAAGGAATGGGTAACATTTCGGGCCGAGACCCTTCCTCAGACTGAGAGCCAGGGAAGAGGGAGACAGAGATAAGGAAGTGCAAGGTGTAAAAATAAGACATCAAAGGGGATGACGCTCAAGGAAAATGTATTATAGAATACATTTATTACACTGTATTATGGAATACATAGAATGTATGATAAAATATAGAAAGAATATCCTTCTATGTCTTGCAAATTGAATTGTCTGTCTAAATTTCTCTCGGACGTAGTAATGGCCCTGTCCCATGGTGCGAGTTCATTCCAGGAGCTCTGCCGAGTTTAAAAACAAATCAAACTCGTGATCAGCAAGGAGAATGAACGTAGAGGGTACGTCGGAGCTCGGGGACGTCTCTTAGCGGCTCATAACACTAACGGCAGGTAAGCACGGGAAGACTCGTGAAGATTTTTCAACATGATGAAAAATGTCCATGAGAGCCCCGAGTACCGACGAGCGGCCATTACTGTAAATCTCCGAGTTCAAATCAGGGCAAACTCGGGAGAATTACTGTTGCATCATGGCTTGGTTCGGCAACTTGAGCTCCCTGGAAAGGAAAAGATTACAAAAAGTAGTAAACACTGCCCAATCCATCATCGGCTCTGACCTTCCCTCCATCGAGGGGTTCTATCGCAGTGGCTGCCTCAAAAAAGTGGCAGTATCATCAAAGACCCACAACATCCTGGCCACACACTGCAGGTAGAAGATCCAGGAGCCTGAAGACTGCAACAACCAGGTTCAGGAATAGCTACTTCCCCACAGCCATCAGGCTATTAAACCTGGCTCGGACAAAACTTTGATTATTAATAACCAATTATCTGTTATTTGCACTTTATCATTTTATTTATTCATGTGTGTATATTATATTATAGTATATAGTGTATATAATATTATAGTATATGTATATAGTATATAGTATATGGACACACTGATCTGTTTGCCTGAAATGCCTACTACGTTCTGTGTGCTGAAGCAAAGCAAGAATTTAATTGTCCTATCAGGAACACATGACAATAAACTCACTTGAACTTGAACTCTTAGAATGAACTTGCACCGTGGGACAGGGGTTTAACGGTTTCTGATTTCACCACTTCCTCGGACAGTGAGCTCCAGATACAGACCAACTGTGCAAAAAACCTTTCCCTTAGGTTCACTTTAGAATTTCTTTTCACCTTAAAACAACCTCCTCTTTTTTTTTTGATACTCCTAGCATGGGAAAAAGATACTAATCCTTCAGCTTATTATAATTTCATGTACATCAATCAGCCTCGTTCACTTTAACCAAACATTCTTAACTAACTATTTCACTATTAAAGATGCATTTCACCCTCTGCAGTGCCCAGCGGTCCCAGAAATCCACCAGGGAGCCAGTGGACAGCACCAGGGCGCGGACTTAACCCCGTAAAAAGGGGGGGCTTCCATACTGCTGCAGCTCATACCCCGAAGACCAGAGACTAGGAGGATGGAGCTGGCGAAGCTAACAGATGTAACGGAAGAGGAGAGAAGCTAGTATGAGAGGAGAGGGAACCGTGCTCTGGCCTACTGCGCCCTCGAGGGTGGCTGTGGGAGGCTCCCTTGTAGAACGAAGGCAGACGGGCGAGGAGAGGACAGTTCCCTCTCCTCGCTGGTCAACCAAGGGAAGGCGATGGTTGGAGGCCCGCAGCAGCCTGGGGCCTTGCCCGAATCGGGCACCTCTCTTAACCAGCGTAGAGCGTGGACTGGACTTGGAAAATGACACCAAACATGGTGACTCTTGCGTTCGGGCTCAGCAGACCGTTTCTGTACAACTGCTAATCGGGGGCGGTATCTTAATACTCTTCTGGACTGTTTGTAAGAAAAGAATGTCACTGTGTGTGTTTGTACACGTGACTATAAGGCACCATTGATGCATTGATGTGTACACATCACAAACCACAATAGTCTTACCACAGTTCTTATCTCCGCAGTGTACCATTGGTCATAGACATCATGGAAACATAGAAATAGGGTGCAGGAGTAGGCCATTCGGCCCTTCGAGCCTGCACCGCCATTCAAAATGATCATGGCTGATCATCAGAAATCCCCTCAGAAAAGACAGGCGCAAAATGCTGGAGTAACTCAGCAGGTCAGGCAGGCGTCGCTGGAGAAAAGGAATAGGTGATATTTCAGCTTGAGACCCTTGTCCAGACTTTCCTACCCAATCAGAAAAGAACCCTGCAGTCACCACTATCTGCATCTTTCACCGAGCAAATTTAGGATCCAATTAGCCAGTTCCCCTCGACTTTTATGCATCGTAACCTTCAAAACCAGCCTGCCATGTGGGACCCTGGCAATTGCCTTGCTAATATCCATATAGGTCTATCCATCTGCCTTTTTAATTTTCGAGCCAATCAATCTTCTTAGATGTAGCCCAATAGTATTTACCTTTTATGAATAAAGTATACTTGCCGAGTTATGTGGTAGATACAGCATACCAGAGAAAAGAGTCCCACACGAGCATCACTGTCTAAAGTTCGCTGTCACTGCAATTCTGCTTTGGAATAAGAGACAGGGTGGCCTATTCACACTGCAGTAGAGTTGCTGCCTCACAGCACCAAAGACCTGTGTTTGACGCTGACAATGAGTGTTGTCAGTGCAGAGTTGCACATTCTCCTTGTGACCAGGTGGGTTTCCTCCAGGTGCTTCGGTCTCTTCCCACATACCGAAGACGTGGAGATTTGTAGCTTAATTGACTTAAGTAAAATGCCCCTAGTGGTGTCGGACATAGAACCAAAGGTCCTGTTTCCAAGCTTTATCTCTGAACTAAACTAAACCTGCCTATAAATTAGACTCCATGCTGATTTATGAACTCCAAGTAAAATAGTAGGAGTAGTCTAATTGGCTCCACTATTCAACCCGACGAAGACTGATCGATCTTCAGCTTTAACTCTCTCTTTGTCCCAGTTTCCCCTAGCCTTCAACTCTGATGCTTCAAAATTGTATTGGCAGGGCCTGTCCCACTTGGCTGTCTTTCGTGCGCCATTTACGCACCCTGCTAGCGTGTGGGTAGCGTGTGGCTAGCGCAGGGACGGGAGCATGGGGTGGTGTGGAGGAGTGTGGAGGAGTGTGGACTTCGTCCTGCACAAAATCCTCGCGCGCCACCGGCCTGTCGCCTAACCGACGGCCAAAGTGGGACAGGCCCAAGACCCTGGCGTGACGCAACATCTCACCTCCAACAGCAGCAGCAGAAGCAGGCAAACGATCGTCGAACTCAGCCTGCGGCTCACGGCTGTTGCAGACCCGGAGCCGCCCCCCACTTCTACTCCCAGAGCAGGAGTAGGAGTAAGACGATTGGAGATAGACACAAAATGCAGGAGTGGGGAGAAGAAGAGTCTCAACCCAAAACATCACCTATTTCCTTCTCTCCAGAGATGCTGCCGGTCCCGCTGAGTTACTCCTGCATTTTGTGTCCATCTTCAAATGACATCACGTGCTCCAGACGGCTGTGTGGCGCATGATGACGCGAGCGACTCTCGCGGGACCGTCGCTACCGGCCTGTCGAGTAAATGACGGTCCAAGTGGGACAGCCCCTTACCTCCACCTTTTATGATCCAACCAAGTAATATGAAGTATTATGCTGTGCCAGCTACCACTTGAGAAAGATATGCCATTTATTGTCACTTTTCATGTACAGTGAAACTGAAAGCTGCTCGTACTCAGTGCATACATACAATTTAGCACAAAAAACAAGAAACAGAAAAAACAAAAAAACAGAAGGGAGATGGGGGGGGAATAGGTGCACAAATTCTGCGGCGCTACATACATATATACATATATACAGATGGAAGTCCGTGTTGGGTGGTGTAGTCAGTGCATGTGTGAATTTGAATTTATAGTAGTTATAATTCTCGGAAAGCAACTATTCCTGAGTCTGTTTGATTATGCCGAGGCCCCGTGTCCCCTTTCAAATAGACTTGCAAGATTCCATGACGCCATGTTATCATTTTCTTCATCATTGGTAATGGATTTATCCTTTTTTTTTGTAAATATTTTTTATTAGAAGCATGTATACAAATCGTAGTAAGCGGCAATTTAATTACATATTTATTACATAGCCTCAATTATTTAAATGTTTTTAAAAGAATAAAGATAAAGAGAGAAAAAGATAAGAACTATAAACTAATAGCGAGAAAAAGACGAAAAAAGAAATGACAAATAACAAGATTGTGGAGATAGATCCAGGAGATATTAACTAGAATTATTCATCCAATCCCAAACTCAGGTTTCAACCCTGATTTTGTGTTAAACCAATTCACTTTTTTTAAAGAATTCAATAAATGGAGACCATATTCTAACAAATAATTCTGGTTTGTCAATTAAGACAAATCTTATTTTTTCCTAATACAAGGTCTCAGTCATTTCCGTAATCCACATTTTAATTGTGGGGGCTGCTGGTTTTTTCCAAAATTTTTGTATTAATTTTTTCGCAGTTACTAGACTGTGATCAAGATGGGGTCTCTGACTTATCGTAAAGTTTATGCTATGCTCTGATAATTCTAACATTATTAATTTTGGATCTGGGTCCAGTTGGTTATTGATAACTTTGGAATAATTATTGAAATAATTTTTTAAATGTCCGTCCAAAAATGTTGATTTTTATACGTTACAAAAGTTGGCTTCTTGAAATTGACATTTATCACAAAGAGGGGAAAGATCCTGTTTAATCTTGTCTTTGAATAATGTAATCTATATAGTATTTGAAATTGTATCAAGGAGTGCCTAGCATTTAACGAACAATGGTGTATATATTGTAAAACTTAAGCATTACAAACTTAAAGTACACGGCATTGGGGGTTCAGTATTGATGTGGATAGAGAACTGGCTGGCAAACAGGAAGCAAAGAATAGGAGTAAATGGGTCCTTTTCACAATGGCGGGCAGTGACTAGTGGGGTACCGCAAGGCTCAGTGCTGGGACCCCAGCTATTTACAATATATATTAATGATCTGGATGAGGGAATTGAAGGCAATATCTCCAAGTTTGCGGATGACACTAAGCTGGGGGGCAGTGTTAGCTGTGAGGAGGATGCTAGGAGACTGCAAGGTGTCTTGGATAGGCTGGGTGAGTGGGCAAATGTTTGGCAGATGTAGTATAATGTGGATAAATGTGAGGTTATCCATTTTGGTGGCAAAAACAGGAAAGCAGACTATTATCTAAATGGTGGCCGACTAGGAAAAGGGGAGATGCAGCGTGACCTGGGTGTCATGGTACACCAGTCATTGAAGGTAGGCATGCAGGTGCAGCAGGCAGTAAAGAAAGCGAATGGTATGTTAGCTTTCATTGCAAAAGGATTTGAGTATAGGAGCAGGGAGGTTCTACTGCAGTTGTACAGGGTCTTGGTGAGACCACACCTTGAGTATTGCGTACAGTTTTGGTCTCCAAATCTGAGGAAGGACATTATTGCCATAGAGGGAGTGCAGAGAAGGTTCACCAGACTGATTCCTGTGATGTCAGGACTGTCTAATGAAGAAAGACTGGATAGACTTGGTTTATACTCTCTAGAATTTAGGAGAATGAGAGGGGATCTTATAGAAACTTACAAAATTCTTAAGGGGTTGGACAGGCTAGATGCAGGAAGGTTGCTCCCGATGTTGGGGAAGTCCAGGACAAGGGGTCACAGCTTAAGGATAAGGGGGAAATCCTTTAAAACCGAGATGAGAAGAACTTTTTTCACACAGAGAGTGGTGAATCTCTGGAACTCTCTGCCGCAGAGGGTAGTCGAGGCCAGTTCATTGGCTATATTTAAGAGGGAGTTAGATGTGGCCCTTGTGGCTATGGGGATCAGAGGGTATGGAGAGAAGGCAGGTACAGGATACTGAGTTGGATGATCAGCCATGATCATATTGAATGGCGGTGCAGGCTCGAAGGGCCGAATGGCCTACTCCTGCACCTAATTTCTATGTTTCTATGTTTCTATGTAAGCTTTCATCCCATGTGTCTTTTGTTATGGGTTGAGCCAACTCGTCCTCCCATGCTCGTCTGATGGATTCTGATGACGGAAACTCAGTATCTAAGAGGATATTATAGATATAAGATATTAATTTATTTGTATTGGGATGTCTGTTCAAACATTCATCAAGGGTTTCTGGACCCCTAAATCTATAGTCTTGTGTGTGTAGTTTTACATAGTCTCTAAGTTGCAAATACCTAAAAAAAATTATTAGCATGTAACTCTTATTTCTGCTGTAATTCCTGAAATGAGCAAAAAATGCCTTTTTGATAAAGGTCTCCCACCATTTTAATTCCATGGGTTTTCCATTGAACAAATCCTCTATCGAAAACAGACGGTTTTAAAGAAGGGTTGTTTGCAATAGGGAGAAAAAGCGATAAATGACCCAATTTTAGAGTGCGTTTTAATTGTTTCCACATACGTAAAACACTATGTATAATCGGGTTTCCTCCGTATATTTTTTTATTCAAATTTATTGGAGCTAAAATTTATTGGAGCCTATTTCAAAAGGTAAGCAGTCTTCCTTCTCCATCTTTAGCCAGTCTGGCTGTTGATCAATGTCATCCAGCCAGAAGGTTATATTTTTAATATTAACTGCCCAATAATAAAATAGAAAGTTTGGTAAAGCTAATTCTCCATTAACTTTGGACTTGCATAGGTGTATTTTATTTATTCTGTGGTTCTTATAATCCCAAATAAAATTTGTAACAATTGAATCAATTTTTTTTTGAAGAATTTTTTTGGAAGATATATTGATTGGAATAAGTATAATAATTGTGGGAGCATCTTTATAGCATAAATTCTACCAACTAGTGAGATGGGAAGTGTTTTCCAATATTGGATGTTTCTGTGTAATTTAGGATGTAAAGGAGGGAAATTTGATTTGAATAAAATATACTTCTTGGTCACATAGATTCCAATGTATTTAAACTTTTCATAGACAATTTTAAAAGGATATTGGTGAAGTATAAACGGCATGAAGTTGAAAGGCACTACTTACTGCAAATGGTGGCTTGGTTGCTTTGTGCTTGAAGTTGAAAGGCACTACTCACTGCAAATGGTGGCATGAAGTTGAAAGGCACTACTTACTGCAAATGGTGGCATGAAGTTGAAAGGCACTATTACTGCAAATGGTGGCTTGGTTGCTTTGGATTGAAGTTGAAAGGCACCACTTACTGCAAATGGTGGCATGAAGTTGAAAGGCACTACTTACTGCAAATGGTGGCTTGGGTGCATTGGCTTGCAGTTAAAAAGCACTACTGTAAATGCACTTCCTGTTTGCACTGTATATTGATTTTAGATAAAACACTACCACTTACGGCTGTGATTTTTGGCCATCTTACTCAGTCCACCTCAGCTGAGCAGGTGCAGATAATTCTTCCCATCAATGAAAAATAAAAGTGTTATTAGTTTTAAAAAAATGTTGAGAATCTCTCTCCTGTCAATCACTCCATGAAAGCCACACCTTTTCCGGTGGGGGGGGGGGAAGGGGTTATAAAACCCGGAAATATGGGTGTGGCTCAGTCTCTGCAAGATGGAGGAGGGAGAGGTCACGACTCATTCTTTAGTGGCTTTGCATCCTACTTCAAATGGTATGAAACTGCACTTGAATTTGGTGGTCTTGCACCCTGCTAGAAGTTATAAGAGACTGCACTTGAATTTGGTGGCCTTATACCCTGCTTGAAATAAAATTTCAAGGATTAGCCGTGAGTCAACTACCAGGCCACCAGCCGTGAGTGAGTTGCCAGCACAACAGGCTTGATCGACTGAGACGCCAGCCCAAGAATTCATTTGGCGCACATTTGCATACTAGCCCTCTGGAAACCAGTCCCTTCAGCCCATAACACCCATACTAGCGCTCCAGAAAGCCCCCCCTCCCCCCAACTGGCCACCAATATTAGAATTGGTGTAGAGGTGGAATATTGCGTTGGATGACCAGCCCTCCTGTGTGATGTTGGGACCCAACGGGTCCCACTTAGTCTAGTTCATTCTATAATCTGAGACGTTTGTTTGATATAATATATTCAAATAGAATATTAAATAAAGATTTAGCAATCATTTCGCTAGATGCTGAAAAAGCATTTGATCAGGTGGAATGGCCCTATCTTTTTTCTGTGATGGAAACATTTCAACGGTGAAAACTTTTGTTCATGCGTGAAACTCCTATATACAAGCCCAACAGCTAGAATATTGACAAACCAAATGTTGTCACCCAAATTTCATTTATCCAGAGGTTGTAGACAAGGATGTCCACTTTTCCCCGCTGTTATTTGCCCTTGTTATAGAACCAATACATATTTTTGCCAGCTTTAGAACCAATACACATTGTATTTCAAGCTTTAGAACCAATAGACATTGTGTTGCAAACTTTAGAACCAATAGACACTTTTTTTGCATGCTTTAGAACCAATAGACACTTTTTGCAAGCTTTAGAACCAATAGAGACACTTTTTGCAAGCATTTTAGAACCACTAAGGGCACTTACATTTGAGTAGACATGTGTTCAGTGTTATTCACAGCTCAGAGAAACGTGACCCTCTGCCTTCCTCCATCTTGAAGAGTGAATGAGGCACACCACTTCCTGGTTTTATAGTCCCTCCCCCCTGCCGCCAGCAGGGGCAGCAGGGAGAATGGGGAATTTTGTAAAAACATTAACATCTCTGTCATTTTTAAGCGACGGGAAAAATCCTCGGCACACATATGGCGGACGGGGGCTCAGAGCGAGCTGGCCAAAAATGACAGCCGTAGGTGGTGGTATTCTCTCGGAAATCGCAGCACAGATGGCCAAAACTGGTCAAGAACAGACTTTTAGTAATATAGATATCGTTTTAAAATAAGGATTTATCCATTTTTACATATTCATTCATGCATTGGATGTGAAAGTTGGTGGCAATGCATCATCTATTGTCTGTTCCTAAGTAACCTGAGGGAATGGAGTGGTAACCATATTGGCAGGTTTGTAATTACACACAAGTTTAATGTAGTGAGGATGGCAGATTGCCTTCTCCGAAAAAACAATTGAGGAGTTACTGAAAAGACTTCTCTGTGCAATTTCTGCACGACCCACTGTGAAAGAGTAAATATATTTCAGTATAGCTTCACTGGTTGTGAGGAGCAACTCAACCCTGTGGAAATTGCTACCTAAATGTCGGTTCTTCCTTTATTCGGTCTCATTCTTTTCTTTTTTTTAGAAACAGTGCAAAAACAGGCCCACCCAGCGATCCCTGCCCATTCACACCATCTTACACACACTAGGTACAATTTACATCAAACCAATTAACCTACAAACCTCTACGTCTTTGGAATGTGGGAGGAAAACGAAGATCTCGGAGAAAACCCACGCGGGTAATGGGGAGAACATGCAACCTCCATACAGACAGCACCCGTAGTCTAATTGATAGACACTAAAAGCTGGAGTAACTCAGCAGGACAAGCAGCATCTCTGGAGAGAAGGAATGGTTGATGTTTCGGGTCGAGACCCTTCTTCAGATTAACCCGTAGTCTAATTTCTGGTCTAATAAGACGTATTCATGATAATGGACATCCGGTGGCGTTGTTGCTAGCTGCCTCCGCCTTCAGTCCGGTATCTTTTCGTTTTATTTTTGTTATGTTTGAAGAGCGTTTTTTTTTGTGTTTTTTTTTGTATTTATGTGTGGGAAGAGGGTACGGTAGGGGGATACCGTCCTTCCGTCGCTTCCTGGAGAGGATGCGACTATTATTCGAGTCGCGTCCTCGCCACCTCCGCCCGCGGCCTACTGGATTGGCATGGCCTTTCCTGCCCGGACCGACCAGAACTCCAGCAGCAGCGGCGCAGCATTGGATACATCGCGGGCCGGGCGATGCCTTACCTGGGATCGCCGTTTGGAGCTCCGGAGTGCTGGGCCTGTTGCACCGACATCGCGGAGCTGTGGTTCGCGGGCGGCGCTGACCAACATCACGGAGTTCTGCGACTACGCCCGGCTCGGCCTGTGGTCTTCGGGAGCCGCGGACTCCGGTGGGAGGTGGCTGACCTGTAACTCCAGGCCGCTGAGGATGTTCACCGTCGGGGTTTGGCGTCGGGGTTCCATCGTTCCCGGCGAGAGGGCCTGCGGGTGCTCGGGAGGCCCTGACCATGGATAAACATCTGGGAAGATCGGCGGGGAGGCTGGCTGGACTATGGTACCTTCATTAACTTTGGTGCCACTGTGGGGTTATGTTGTGTCGTGGACTTCTGTGTTAGTGCTTTTAAAAAAAATATTTCGCTGTTTATTATTTATTTTTATGTTACTTGACTGTAAGGAAAATCCATTTTGTTGTCTCTTAAGAGACAATGACAATAAATTGAATACAACAATACAACCCAGGCAATTGAGGAAATTCAGAGTGTCTCTGAGGATCCTCCAGTGCTTCTACGCAGCGGCGGTGGAAAGCATCTTGTCCGGGAACATTACCATCTGGTTTGGGAATTGCTCTGCCAAGGACAAGAAGGCTCTGCAGAGAGTAGTGCGTTCGGCCGAACGCACTATGGGAACTTCACTCACCCCCCTGCAGGAACTATACATCAGGAGGTGCAACTCCAGAGCAAATAAAATCATGGGAGACCCCTTCCACCCCTGCAACGGACTGTTCCAGCTGCTACGGTCAGGCAAACGCCTCCGCTGCCATGCGGTGAGAACGGAGAGGTTGAGAAGGAGTTTCTTCCCAGAGGCAATTTGGACTGTAAACGCCTATCTCACCAGGGACTAACTCTACAGAACGTTTTTCCTTCCATTATTTATTATGTAAAAGAATATGTGTGTTATGATTGTGTTTATAATTTGTTTGGTTGTTTTGTTGTTTGTCTTTTGCACAAAAGTCCGTGAGCATTGCCACTTTCATTTCACTGCACATCTCGTATGTGCATGTGACAAATAAACTTGACTTGACTTGACAATAAGATTGATAATACCCAGCCCTGTGATTTCTATTGCTGCACAGAACCAATTTCCCCCAAATTTGTGTTCAGAATTTCCCCAGACTGCAGGCTCCAACACACCATACAGACCATAAGAAGACTTCTTGTGCAAAAGCACAAGATTCCTAAACATCTGTAAAGAATGAGAAACAATTAATTTATTCATGAAGAGGAGCAGTTTTCAGTTTTTGAAAATTAAAACCAGGAACACGAGGACCAGCTGACTTCTAAACTACTGGCTTCTTGCCAGGATAACAGTGGCCTGGGGCAGAATTGAGGCCAATGACTGGCTTGCTATCTTCCATCACAGATTTGGGGCTCTCTGAAGGCCCCAGCCATTTGTGTCTACTCTTTGAAGCTTGATATGGGTATTAAATCCTGAAATTAAAGTGCACAGTCACAGTACACAGTCAACCCAACCTTTTTGCTACAGATTTCGGAAAAACAAAAATAAAATGTTCTTTTTGATTGAGATTTTGCACGTTAGGAAAAGCTTCTGACACAATGTGGACGTGGTCATTTATTTTTAAATGTAGACTCCAACTCACAGGCAGAGTTAGGGGGAACGTGCTTTACTTTTTAAACACATTCCATTTCCAAACTAAACTGCAGAAAGTACATAATCTTTACAAAAACAATAAAGAAGGCAAAAACAAATATCAAGCTTGTTCGTCATAATTAAACGTTTGCAGATTACAGATGGTCTAGTGGAAAAAAATGATTCAGTCACCATCCTAATGTCATTTCTATGCCTGGCATGTCAGTGATGAAAGTTGCACGTACTGTAGTTATTCAAGAATGTTTTTCCAGTACAGTTTCTATATTGCTGGAAGTACACATTTGCAAAAGTAAATGGAATGGAATGGCAGTGACATTTTGATTGCAAATGCATGGCGCCCTGTATAATTTGCATTGATGTTTAACCAGAAAGCCGGGAAAATTGATTTTGAATTTGTAATAACAGAGGAGGGGGAACCTTATTGAAACTTACCGAGCAGTGTAAGGGCCTGGATTGAGTGGATGTGGAGAGGATGTTTCCACTCGTGAGAGAGTCTAGGACCAGAGGTCATAGCTTTAGAATTAAAGGTCGTACCTTTAGGAAAGAGATGAGGAGTAAGTTCTTTCGTCAGAGGGTGGTGAATCTGTGGATATCATTGCCACAGAAGGCTGTGGAGGCCAAGCCAATGGGTGTTTTTAAGGCAGAGATAGATAGATTCTTCTTTAGTATGGGTGTCAGGGGTTCTGGGCAGAAGGCAGGAGAATGGTGTTGAGAAGGAGAGATAGATCAGCCATGATTGAATGGCGGAGTAGACTTGATTGGCCGAATGGCCTAATTCCGCTTTTATCACATGAGCTTATGAAGATGAGAATGCGTTGTAAATACACAGCTTTTCTGTTTGTGGTTTAGAAGTTTTACTCTTTGGATTTTTATGGAGTTGATTTTAAGTAGTATGTGAACTCGTATCTATATTGTCATCACCAGACATTGCTGCAAAAGATGACATATGTTCCGACTTCTATGCTCAATACCCCGACTGATGAAGGCCAACGTAACAACAGATTTCTTTACCACCCTGTCTAGCAGCGTTGCCTCTTTCAGGACCTGTACTCAGATTCCTCTGGTTTGCAACACTTCCCATACTGACTTTTCTGTCCTGGGCCTCTTTCATTGCCAGAGTTAGACCACACTCAAACTGCAGGAACAGCACCTCATATTCTGCTTGGATAGCAGACAGCCCAACGCTATGAGCATTGAATTCTTCAATTTTAGGTAACTACAATTCCTCCCCCCGTTCCTTTTTGCTCGCCTGGACTTTCATCTTTTTCTCCCCTTCAATTGTACATTCCTTTCTCTAGCTTCACAATTGGTAACTCTTCCCTGACTCTCAGTCTGAAGAAGGGTCTTGACCCAAAACGTCACCCATTCCTTCTCTCCAGAGATGCTCTCTGTCCCGCTGAGTTACTCCAGCATTTTGTGTCTATCTTTGGTAACTCTTCAAACTTTTCGTCTCACACCTTCTGCCATTTTAACTCTGGTCTTTGTCCAAACATCTGCTATCAACCCCAGCCCCCTCATCTGTATCCACTTATTATTTAGTTTAGTTTAGAGATACAGCGCAGAAACAGGCCCTTCGTGCCAACCACATCCGCGCCAATAAGCGATCCCAGCACATTAACACTATCCTAAACCCACTAGGGACAATTTTTACATTTACCAAGCCAATTAACCTATAAACCTTTGGAGTGTGGGAGGAAACCGAAAATCTCAGAGAAAACCCACACAGGTCACCGGGAGAAGGTACAAACACCATACATACAGCACCCGTGGTCAGGATCGAACCGAGGTCTACGTCGCTGCATTCGCTGCAATGAGCTCGTCCCAGTTAGGCGACTTTTTAGGAGACTGCAGGAGACTATGCAGTCACCACATGGTCAGCACATGTTCGCGGGTGGTAGCTGGCGAGTCGCCTTCATGGTCGTGAGCAGATCCCTCATTCTGGGAACTAGTCGCGGCCTCATTATAGTCGTGGCAAATTTTTCAACATGTTGAAAAATTAGCGGAGACTAGATGAAGCCGCCACGGAGAGTGGCGAGAATTCTTGTGCCGTAGGTGGGTCGCCAGGAGGTCCTAGTGGGTCGCCAGGAGGTTGAAGGTACTCGTAGGTTGTAGCGGGTGCTGACTGGTGAATTTCATTGGGATAAAAAACGTAAGCAGTAATTTTCAGAACCAAGGATAACCGACCGGTAATGTTAAATGTCCGCTGAGCTTCACAGCCGTATATCTCTGGCATCTTAAAAGTTGTCTCCACTCCTTCTCCCTCCTCTCCCCCCCCCCTCCTCTAAAGGACATACCATACACTGTGCTTTAGCCATCTTAATTACAGCGCCAACCTTCCTGTTCATCGCTGTGTGTGTGTGAGAGAGTGAGAGTGTGTGTGTGTGTGTGTGTGTGTGTGTGTGTGTGTGTGTGTGTGTGTGTGTGAGAGTGAGAGTGAGAGTGAGTGTGTGAGAGAGTGAGAGTGAGAGTGAGAGTGAGGGTGAGAGTGAGGGTGAGAGTGAGGGAGAGAGTGAGAGTGTGTGGGAGAGTGAGAATGTGTGTGTGTGTGTGTGTGTGTGTGTGTGTGTGTGTGTGTGTGTGTGTGTGTGTGTGTGTGTGTGTGTGTGTGTGTGTGTGAGTGTGTGTGTGTGTGTGTGTGTTCCACTCTTGACAGTCGCCGTTCTAGTTGCTGGTTCTTCAGGCGACGGCCAGCAACTTGACAGTCGCCGGCAGTCACCTTAAAAAGTGCCTACGTGGGACAGGCCCATAAGGCAGCAACTGTACCGCTGCGCCACCGTGACCGCCCGGGCTCTGTCCTGCCCCTCTTCTCATTCAGCTACACACACCCCCCCCCCCCCCCTCCTCACGTGTCTCACAAACATTCTGAAGAAGGTCCAGAACTGAAAGATGGTCCAGAACTGCAAGTTACTCTTTGCATTTTCTTTGAAACAGTTCCTATTGCTACACTATCCTTGCACTCTACACAATAGTCCAAGTATAGCCTGGCCAATGATTTGTTGTCAAAACATGATATCTCAATTCTTACTGAAATTATCCGATTTATTCAGTTCATCTGCCATTTCATTGTTCCTTATTGCTACTTCCTGAGCAGTCCAATGTCTACTCTTGCCTCTTTTACTCTTTATATATCTGAAAAAACGATTAGTTTTTAATATTATAGTGACAAGCTTATCATCCTATTTCATCTTTTCTCTCCTTATTGCTATTTTAGACAATAGACAATAGGTGCAGGAGTAGGCCATTCTGCCCTTCGAGCCAGCACCACCATTCAATGTGATCATGGCTGATCACCCACAATCAGTCCCCCGTTCCTGCCTTCTCCCCATATCCCCTGACTCCGCTATTTTTAAGAGCCCTATTTAGCTCTCTCTTGAAAGCATCCAGAGAACCGGCCTCCACCGCCCTCTGAGGCAGAGAAATCCACAGACTCACAACTCTGTGAGAAAAAGTGTTTCCTCATCTACGTTCTAAATGGCTTACTCCTTATTCTTAAACTGATCTGGACTCCCCCAACATCGGGAAGATGTTTCCTGCCTCTAGCGTGTCCAAACCCTTAACAATCTTAGATGTTTCAATGAGATTCCCTCTCATCCTTCTAAACTCCAGAGTGTACAAGCCCAGCTGCTCCATTCCCTCAGCATATGACAACTTTAATTACCTGCTGTTGGTTTTTAAAAGCCTTTGAATCTTAAGGCTTCCCACTAATCTTTGTCATGTTATATGCCTTCTCTTTTGTTTTTCTGCCCTCTTTGACTTCCTTTGTTAGCCAGGGTTGTCTCATGCTTCCCCTCAATAACCACATTCCCCCAGCACAATGACCTGGCTCTCAACACCAGCAAAACCAAGGAACTGATTATGGACTTTGGAAGGGGTAGGATAGAGACTCACAATCCCCTGTATATCAACGATGGTGGAAAGGGTCAAGAACTTCAAATTCCTAGGCGTGCATATTTCCAAAAGATCTTTCCTGGTCCCAGAACACTGATGCAATTATAAAGAAAGGACATCAGCGCTTCTACTTCCTGAGAAGATTACGGAGAGTCGGTATGTCAAGGAGGACTGTCTCGAATTTCTGCAGGTGCACAGTGGAGAGCATGCTGACCAGTTGCATCGTGGCTTGGTTCGGCAACTTGAGCGTCCAGGAGCGGTAAAGACTGCAGAAAGTTGTGACCACTGCCCAGTCCATCATCGGCTCTGACCTCCCTACCATCGAGGGGATCTATCGCAGTCGCTGCCTTAAAAAGGCTGCCATCACCAAGGACCCACACCATCCTGGCCACACACTCATCATTCCGCTGCCATCAGGTAGAAGGTACAGGAGCCTGAAATCTGCAACATCCAGGTTCAGGAACAGCTTCTTCCCACAGCCATCAGGCTATTAAACTCACCATCAAACAAACGCTAAACTATAACAGCCTATTGCACATTATCTGTTTATATATGTGTGTATAGAATAGAATATGTTTATTGTCATTGCACAAAACTGAGCAACAAAATTCCATTTGCTTCTCCTCCATTAAATGAAATACAACACGACACCAATGCACATATGTACAGTTAATAGTAGAATATAAATACATTTTTAAAAGAGATTAAAATAATTTAGCGGTATTCCTCGAAGTTACTTCTTGCTTCCCAGTGTTCACTATTGGAGTTAAGCTCTTTTATCGCACAATGGTAGAAACTATTTTTTAGTCTACCAGTGCGAGCCTGCAGAGACCTGAATCGCCTCCTGGAGGGTAGCAGAGTAAAAAGGTGGTTGGCAGTGTGGGATGTGTCCTTCTTGATATTTATGGCCCTGCGCAAGCATCGGGCCTTGTATATGTCATCCAAGGTATAAATGATCTATGCTATGTAGTCACACAGAACTGTGCTGTATTTATGCTTACTCTACTCTGTTGTGCTGCAGCAAGCAAGAATTTCATTGTCCTATCTGGGACACATGGCAATAAACTCTCTTGACTTGACGATAGACACAAAATGCTGGAGTAACTCAGCGGAACAGGCATCAGCATCTCTAGAGAGAAGGTGATGCTTCGTGTCGAGACCCTTCTTCAGTCTGAACCCGCATCTGCAGTTCCTTCCAACAACATTCTCCCCTACAAATGTCAGCTAAGTTGTTGAAGTGTGTTGCAAACTAGCCAACTGTAAATTGGGCCGAGTGTGTTGGATAGAACTAGTGTATGGATGAATGTGGGTGGCGCAGACTCGTTGGGCCGCAGGGCCTGTTTCCATGCTGCATCTCTAAATTAAGATAAACTCAACAGGCTGTAGGGGCAGCACGGTGCACAGCGGTAGAACTCGCGTTGCCACAGAGCCGGTTCAAACCTGACTATGGACATTGTCTGTAAGGAGATCAGGTTGGTTATTGCGAACTGAGCGAAGGTGTCGTGTGGAGCGATCGCCAGGTGTTGGGTGAAGCGCAGGCTTGGCGATCGTTTCGCCCAACACCTCCGCATTAACCAACCTGATCTCCCAGTGGCTCAGCACTGCAACTCCCCCTCCCATTCCCAATCCGACCTAGGCCTCCTCCATGGTCAGAGAGTCCCACTACAAATTGGAAGAGCAGCACCTCATATTTCACTTGGGTAGTTTACACACCAGCGCTATGAACATTGACCACCAATTTCAGGTAGTCCCTGCTTTCTCCCTTTTTCCCCTCCCCTTCCCAGCTCTCCCACAGCCCACTGTCTCCGCCTCTTCTTTTCTTCTTCCCTCCCCCACCACCCCCACATCAGTCTGAAGAAGCGCCTCGACCCGAAACTTCACCTATTCCTTCGCTCCATAGGTGCTGCCTCACCCGCTGAGTTTCTCCAGCATTTTTATCTATCTTTGACACACATCTACACTGCTAAGTTATACTAGGCCATAGTTCAAGTGCTAGTACATGGAATGTTTGTAGATAGACAGTTAATGGCTGGCATAGGTATCTTGGGCTGAAAGACCTATTTCTGCACTTAGTTTTCTTGGCAGTTGAATCACTCCAAACTTAATGATAAGCAGTTATTACTGAAGACATGACTAAGTATTCACCGATTGCAAACGGTGATTTGTATTCAACAGTACAATGGGAAGGAAGGCACTGCAGATGTTGGTTTACACCAAAGATAGACACAAAATGTTGGAGTAACTCAGAGGGGGTTGGCAGCTTCACTGGATAGAAGGAATGGGTGACGTTTCGGGCCGAGACCCTTCTTCAGACTGACAGTCAGGGGAGAGGGAGACAAAGAGAAAAGGAAGAGTATGGTGTGAAAACGAGACATCAAAGAAGATGCGGTTCAAGGAAAATGTAGAATACGATGAGTTGCTTTTTGAACTGTGTTTTGGATTAAAAACATATTTTTCCACTGGGAAGTGAAATTTTGGATCACCAATTGGTTTTGAAATTGGTTTTGTCAGTAGTTGGACTAAGGCAGGCAAGGATTTTGAGTTGCGCCTTCTGTTTGGAACAGAATACAATATCGAAAGGTCATTTGGTTTGAAACAGAGCTTTAAACTGCCTGATACAGCAAGAGCCAGAGGCTGAGAAACAAAACTGGCGTCAATGTTTGTAAGCCAAGGATCATAATTGTGGTCTCTTCAATATTGACAATAGACAATAGACAATAGGTGCAGGAGTAGGCCATACGGCCCTTCGAGCCAGCACTGCCATTCAATGTGATCATGGCTGATCATCCCCAATCAGTACCCCGTTCCTGCCTTCTCCCCATATCCCCCGACTCTGTATCTTTAAGAGCCCTATCTAGATCTCTCTTGAAAGCATCCAGAGAACCAGCCTCCACCGCCCTCCGAGACAGAGAATTTCCCCCCGATTCACAATTCGCTGTGTGAAAAAGTGTTTCCTTATCACCGTTCTAAATGGCTTACCCCTTATTCTTAAACTGTGGCCCCCGATTCTGGACTCCCCCAACATCAGGAAAATGTTTCCTGCCTCTAGCGTGCCCAAACCCTTAATAATCTTATATGTTTCAACAAGATTCCCTCTCATCCTTCTAAATTCCAGAGTATACAAGCCCAGCTGCTCCATTCTCTCAGCCTATGACAGTCCCGCCATCCCGGGAATTAACCTTGTAAACCTACGCTGCACTCACTCAATAGTAAGAGTTTAGGGGACCTCTTACAATCTTTCTACTTGCTGTATATTGGCAATCTGTAAAGGGGATATCGAGGATTGAGTTAATGTAGATTGTGATGAACTCAATCCTGGACATCCCCTTTACAGATTGCCAATATACATGAAGTAGAGAGATTGTAAGAGGTGCTGGAGAGATACGGCTGGATCTTATCACCCGCATTCTGGCGCAGCGGTAGAGTTGCTGCTACAGCGCCAGAGACCCGGGTTCGATCCAGATCAAGGGTGCTGTCTGTACGGAGTTTGTTCATCATCCCTGTGACCTGCATGGGTTTTCTCCGGGTGTTCGGTTTCCTCCCACACTCCAAAGACGTCCAGGTTTGCAGGTCAATTGTAAATTGCCCCTAGTGTGTGCAGGATAGTGTTAATGTGCGGGGATCGCTGGTTGGGGCAGACTCGGTGGGCCGAAGGGCCTGTTTCAGTGCTGTGCCTCTGAACTACACCAAGCTAAAACAGACTTCCTTAGTGTATTTCTAAGGTACCATCCACATACCAACTGTTTAGCTCACTCCACTTACATGTCAAAATGACCCTGTGCTTTACTGGTACAGTATAATCAAAAAATGCAATGTGCTTAGTTTGTGTGCTTGCAAAGTCTTCATTGGATGAAAATGTATGGAATTCGCTGGATAAACACTTGCCCATCCTTTAGGCGTGCACATTAAACATTCCTGAAAATAGATTAGGTGCAAAGGCATGCAAAGGCATGAGTCATTACAGTTTGACACCCTAACCAGTGCAGATATGAAATACACATACGAGGTTGAATCTGTCTTTTCCTCTGTCCCTGTGCGCTTCCACCAACAGTCGGCTTTAGCTCCTCACTGTAGCCTCGAATACAACAGGTAGTAAAACCGAGAATCAACGGTTTACATTTGTGTCGACCGCAAAGCTTGGTCACGTTTCTCACATGATACTGATCTTTTATCAACACACAAAGCGCTGGAGGAACTCAGCGATTCAGCATCCACAGAGCGAATGGACAGACGGCGTTTGGGGTCAGGACCCTTCTTCAGATTAATTGTAACGGGCGAGGAGAAAGATACATAAGAGAAATGGGGTGTGGCCAAAGCCTGGCAGGTGATGTGTGGATACAGGTGAGGGGATCTGGATTAGCAGATGTGTGAAATAAGTGGCAAAGGCTAGAGATGAAAAGAAGACAAAAGGGTGTTCGATAAGAAGGGAAGAGTTAAATATAAAGCTGTGCGGGAGATATAGGTGTTAAGGGCCTGTGCCACTTGGGCATCATTTGCGCGTCATGCATTTGGCATGCGAAGATTTTGTACATCCCAAAATCCTGGGGTGCCGTGCGCAACCACGCATCACTGCCTACATCACCACGCACCATGCATGCGTAATGCGCAACATGCGTGCGTAATGCGCACCATGCACACATCACGTGCGCGTCGTGACACGTGAATGACGCGCAAATTACATCCAAGTAGGACAGGTCCTTAAGGGCACGTGGAATAATGGGTGAAATTGGTGCACACCTGGGTGGGGGAAGCATTGGAAGAGAGGGTGCAGGGAGGACTACTTAGAATGAGAGAAGTCAATGTTCATTCCATTGGGTTGTGAGTTACCCAAGCAGAATACAAGGTCTTTTTCCTACAGTTTGCATGTGGCTTCACTCTGGCAGTGGAAGGAGCCAAAGTCAGAAAGGTCGGTATGGGAATGGAAGAGTTAAAATAGTTAGCGACCACGTGACTACACTTCCTCCAACCCTGCCTCTTGCAAGGCACCACCCCTTATTCTCAATCTATCTGCCTCCGCAACATCTGCCCCCAAGATGTGCTCTAAGAAGTTATTCATTCCAATTACTGTGGGATTATGGTGAATTTCATGTTGTAGGATATTTTGTTTTGTGCATTTTCTGACTTGTGGTCAAAATTGACCTCTGGATGCCTGAAATGCTGGGGATTGCCTCTTTCTTGTTAGAGAAGAATGGGTCGACTGGGCTTATATTCACTGGAATTTAGAAGGAGGCGAGGAGATCATATAGAAACATATCTGTACAACTCTTAAAGGATTGGACAGGCTAGATGGAGGAAAAATGTTCCCATTGTTGGGGGAATCCAGAACCATGGGTCACACAGTTTAAGAATAAGGGGTAGGTCATTTAGGACTGAGATGAGTTAAAACGTTTTCACCCAGAGAGTTGTGAATCTGTGGAATTCTCTGCCACTGAAGGCAGTGGAGGCCAATTCACTGGATGTTTTCAAGAGAGAGTTGTATCAAGGGATATGGGGAGAAACAAAATCAAGGGATGTAGGGAGAAGGCAGGAATGGGGTACTGATTCTGGATGATCAGCCATGATCAAATAGAATGGTGGTGCTGGCTCGAAGAGCTGAATGGCCCATTCCTGCACCTATTTTCCATGTTTCTAAGAACAGGCTTTCTACTCTAGGACATCCGAGATGTTCTCTTTCTTCACTGGACCTGGTTTCCCCAGTGCTGTTGTGGATGGATCCCTGCCTATGTCTCCTCTGGCTTCCACAGTTCTGTGCTCGTTCCCGTTCCCAGTTCCTTTGGTCCTCACTTTTCACACCACCAGCATCCACGTTACTCTCTGTCACTTCCATCACCTGCAATGCGATCCCACCACCACCCACCACATCTACCCATCCCCGCCCCTTTCAACTTTCCAAAGAGCCCACTCCATCGGCAACTCCTTGGTTCATTTAACCCTTCCCACCCAACCCGGGTACCTTCCCCAGCAGCCACAGGCACGTGGGACTAGTGGAGCTGGGACATGTTGGCCGGTGTGAGCAAGTTGGGCCGAGGGGGCCCGTTTCCACACTGTATCCCTCTGTGACAGTATACGACGCCCTCTATGACACCATGCAACACCTGTCCACACACACCTCCACCCTCACCTCCAGCCAGCAATTCCTGCATCTCTTCTAGTTGAGACAGTGGACCACATGCACCTCGTCAAACCTCTTCTACTGCGGCTCAGTGCTCCTGAAATGGCCTCCTTTACACTTGTGAGACCAAGGGTTTCACTGAATGGGGGTGTGAGAGAAGAACAACCGCTTCCATTCCCACACTGACCTCTCTGCCCTCCTCCATTGTCAGTGAGACCACATCCAGAGCGGATGGAGCAGTGTTGGAGCGCTGCTGCGGCCCGACCTCTGGAGATTCGGAGGCTGCAACTGCGGGTCTGGCGGACGGCGGCACCGGGAGCCCGCGGGTCCCTGGAGGGAGACCGCTTTTCAGGGCTCCCGCAACGGCGACTTCTCCCGCCCGAGTTGCGGGGTCGAAGAGCTCCTGGAGCGGGGCCTTACATCACCGCCCCGCGCGGCTTGGAATGGCTGTGGGACTCTGCGAGCGCACGCCGGGGGCTCTAACATCAAGAACCCGGTGTGCGACCTTGCATCACCCGGCGTGGCTTTAATGGCCGCGGGACAATCGCCATCGCCAGCCGGGGGCTTTGACTTTGACTCTGACATCAGAGGGGGAGTGCAGTGGAGAGATAAGTTTTTTGGCCTTCCATCACAGCAATGTGATGGATGTTTATGTAAATTATGTTGTGTCTTGGGTCTATTTGTTTGTAATGTATGGCTGCAGAAACATAATTTTGTTTGGACCTCAAGGGGTCTAAATGACAAATAAATTGAATTGAATTGAATTGAAATTGAATTGAATTGAATAAACTGGCGGGGCAGCTACCTAGCTTACTAGCTTACCACCCAGAGGTATGAACATTGAATTCTCCAATTTTACGTAGAACCCCCCGCCAACCCCTCTGTTTTAATGTGCCCTCTCCACCCATATCCACCACTCCATCCCATCACCCATATCTGCGACTCAATCCCACTACCTATATCTACAACCAATCCACCCCACCATATCTACCATCCATATCCCTCCCTCTGCTATTCATGTCATTGCCCCAATGAGGCCACAAGCTAACAGTACCTCATATCCTGCTTTAGCCTGGTCACTAACTTCACCCCCAGGCCCATCAATCCCCCTCTCCAGACTCCACCTATCCCTTCATTGACACAAAATGCTGGAGTAACTCAGCGGGCCATGCAGAATCTTTGGAGAGAAAAACTGGGTGACTCTTCTGCATCTGCAGTTCCTTCCTATGCATACCATGTTTTCATATCTGTTTTGCTGGTGCAAGTAAGAAGTCTGAAGAAGGGGCTCGACCCGAAACGTCACCCATTCCTGTTTATCCAGAGATGCTGCCTGACCCGCTGAGTTACTCCAGCATTTTGTGTCTAACTTCAGTGTAAACCAATATCTGCAGTTCCTTCCTCTACCTATCCCGTGCCAGGCCATGTCCCACTCCACCTCTCTTTTCCAACTTTCTCTTCTTCAATCAATCTGACGAAGAATCCCGAGCTTCCTGCATCTAGCCTGTCCAATCCATTAAGAATGTTATATGTTTCTATAAGATCTCCTCTCATCCTTCTACATTCCAGTGAATACAAGCTCAGTTGACCCATTCTTTCATCATATGTCAGTCCCGTCATCCCGGGAATTAACCTGGTGAACCCCCTCAATAGCAATAATGTCCTTCCTCAAATTAGGAGATCAAAATTGCACACAATACTCCAGATACAGTCTCACCAGGGCACCATACTACTGCAGTTGGACCGCCTTGCTGCTAAACTCAAATCCCTCAGAAGAAGGCCAACATGCCATTAGCTTTCTTCACTGCCGGCTGAACCTGCATGCTTACTTTCAGTGACTGATGTACAAGCACACCCAGGTCTCGTTGCACCTCCCCGTTTCCTAATCTGACACCATTCAGATAATAGCCACAAAAAAACTGGAGGAACAGCCGTACAGGCAGTTTTTTTATGTCTATATCTTCAGCATCTGCAGTTCCTTCTTACACCATTCATATAATAATCTGCCTTCCTGTTCTTGCCACCAAAGTGGATAACCTCACATTCTGCATCTGCCATGCATCAGCCCATACCCAACCTATCCTAGTCACCCTGCAACCTCATAGCATCCTCCTCACAGCTCACAGTGCCACCCAGCTGTGTCATCCACAAACTTGGAGATGTTACATTTAATTCCCTTGTGTAAATCATTAATATATATTGTAAACAGCTGGGGTCCCAGCGCCGAGCCTTGCAGCACCCCACTAGTTACTGCCTGTCATTCTGAAAAGGACCCGTTAATTCCTACTCCTTGCTTCCTATCTGCCAACCAGTTCTCTATCCATGTCAATACCCAACCACCAATACCATGTGCTCTAATTTTGCACACTAATCTCTTGCGTGGTACCTTGTCAAAGGCTTTTTGGAAGCCCAGATACACCACATCCACCATCATCCATTCTATTTGTTGCACTTGTTATAACATGCGATTTTAACCACCAACACAGTGACATGGAAGAGATTGCAGAACCAGCAAAAGGACAAGATGATAAGGCATGGAAGGCTGCAATTGTAGTTTTCATTGAAGATAAACACAAAAAGCTGGGGTAACTCAACAGGTCAGACAGCATGGGTTACACAAAAAAGGACAAGATGATAAGGCATGGAAGGCTGCAATTTTAGTTTTCATTGAAGATTGACACAAAAAGCTGGGGTAACTCAACGGGACTCCCAGACAGCATCTCTGGAGAGAAGGTGACGTTTCGGGTCGAGACCCTTCTTCAGACTGACAGTCAGGATATAGAATAAAGGGAAACAAGAGGTATTGAAGGTGATATAGAACGACAATGAAACTAGTGAAACTAGTACAATGACTAGGATGGGGGAGGGACAGAGAGAGAGGGGATGCAGGGATTACTTGAAGTTAGAGAAATCAATATACATGCTGAAGATGGACACAAATTGCTTGAGTAACTCAGCGGGACAGGCAGCATCTATGGATAGAAGGAATGGGTGACGTTTCAGGTCGAGAATCATCTTCAAACAATATTCATACCGCTGGGGTGTAAGTTGCCCAAGTGAAATACGAGCTGCTGTTCCTCCAATTTACGTTTGGACTCAATTTGACAATGGAGGAGTCCCAGGAGAGAAAGGTCAGTGTGGGATTGGGAAGGGGAGATCACGTAGATCTCCCCTTCCCGGGGAGACAAGCCATTTGGCACAAATAGCCAAACCTAGTTTATACTCTAATAATAATGCACTTTAATAATTCTCGCTCCGTCTCCATCCCCTCTGTTTTTCCCCTATCCAATACAATATTCAATTTAACATATGCGGGGACTTATGCCACAATATGCTGCTGATGCAGGTAGATATTTACAGGTCTATCAGCAAGTGGGCAATAGAAACAACATGCTCAAAGTTGAGCAAGTTACATAAGCGCCAAAACAATGCATATTGGTGAGAAACTTTCATTGGCCTTGTGTCCATTATAGTCACCAATGCTGTAAAATGCAACTGCAAATAAAAAAATACGCTCAACTTGCCAGTTGAGACCTTCGCACTGTTGTTCTTATTTATGATTATGCTTATGTAGAGTATACTAAACCGGCTTACTGATCTCAGTAACGTACCTCCGACCCCTCTAAATTATATGCAAGAACTCTTCCTCAACATTCAGGTCTGAGGAGATGAAAGGGGAATGTGAAATCCCAAGGCAGCCATTTCAGATGGAAATTCTATGACTGGCATATATAGGAATAAAATAGCAGGAGGAAGACACACACCAAGCTGGAGTAACTCAGCGGGTCAGACAGCATCTCTGGAGAAAAGGAATTGCCGATGTTTCATGTCGAGACCCTTCATCAAAAGGAAATCTGAATAAGGGGATCGACCCAAAACACCACCCATTCCTTCTCTCCAGAGATGCTGTCTGACCCGCTGAGTTACTCCAGCATTTTTTGTTTACCTCCACCCATCACAGCCAGGCTTTGCCCTAAAATGTCACCTATCCATGTGCTGCCTGAGCCGCTGAGTTACTTCAGCACTTGGTATATTGTTTTGTAAACCAACATCTGCAGTTCCTGGTTTCTACCAAGAAAGGAGATAGACTTATTTCATTTGATTTCTCATGGCGTCTAGTAACCTGCTGAAAGAATATTGAGGAATTTATAGGTATGATAAAGGCTTTGTTGCTAAATTGGAGACATACAATTTAACAATTGGGTGGTAATGTGAGTTGCAGCACCAGAGATCCGGGTTCGATCCTGATTGCGGGTGCTGTCTGTATAGAGTCTGTACGATCTCCCTATGACCTGCGTGGAAGATCTCCAGAATCTTCAGTTTCCTCCCACACTCTGAAGACGTACAGGTTTGTGGGCTAATTGGCTTGGTATAATTGTAAATTGTCCCTAGTGTGTGTAGGATAGTGTTATTGTGTGGGGATCGCTGGTCGGCACTGACTCGTTGCCGGAAGGGCCTGTTTCCACGCTGTATCTCTAAACGAAACTAAACAAAACAATACACAGAAGCAGAATCGGCTCGAAGGGCCAAATGGCCACCTTATGCACCTACTTTCTAATTACCTCTCACGCAGCAGAGGTCATTGGCATTGTGCTCTGCTGTGAATTATATGGTAACAGTGAGAATATCAATTATATAGCCATACGTAACACAGTATTTCACACAATGCCATTGAGGATAGGGTATCTATCCAATCAATAAAGATTAATGATCAGCTACACACACTGGGAGGGTAGGATTTTAAAACTCTTGCTTGATAATGCAAAGTTGATGATTGGTAAAGGTAGCACGCCTGATCACAACACACTCTCCACGTATGGCACCATACCACGTGACAAAGCTAACTGGGAGAGAAAAGCAATAATGGACAAGTTCACAGCAGGCAAATACCGCTGTAGAACATGACCATGACCAATGGCTGCACACACATTAAATCAAATGATCTTTAACTCTATATGGCGACTCCGTTAAGCCCCTGTCCCACTTTCCCGAGTTACCCACAAACTCTCGCGAGTTTTCCCCTTGATTCGAACTCGGGGAATGTCGGTAGCGAGCCTGATGGAGTCCATAGATGTTTCGTAGCGGCTCGTAATGCCAGCCGTAGGAACTCGGGGCATCAGGTAAGTCGGGACGTTTTTTCAACATGTTGAAAAATGCCCACGAGTAAAAAAAATAGCCCCGAGTACCTACGAACGGCTATTATCGTAATTCTCCGAGTTTGAATCAAGGGGAAAACTCGGGAGAGTTCGTGAGTAACTGAGGAAAGTGGGACAGGTTTCTTCTTTTTCTTTATTATTCTTGGTTTTTGTCTTCTTACTCTTCTGTAGGCATTTACTCGTTCACTCCTGGACTGCACTATCTGCTAGTCTAGGGGTTTACACATCACTATTTCTTTCACTCTCTCTCTTTTTCGTTCTTTCTCTCTTGTTCTAATTTTCTCTTGTTAAATTTAAAATAGAAGATGTACATTAAATGTATTTTGTCATATGCCACAGTCTATGCTACTGTACACTGCTTCTAATAAAAATACAAATTAAAAAAAATAATTTAAAAATAAGCCCGTACACGTACAAGCATAATGTAGGATTTGTCTCTGCTTTTCTGAGCATGTAACAACTGTAAAATGTGAACTGTTACAGACTGCACTCATATTAAGCATTATTAAGGTTCTCTCATTACCTGCAAAAAAACAACAACAAAAAAAAGTGGGATAGGGCCTTTATTATGCTTACTGAATGTCTTTGAAGTTTATTAGAACTGATGTGATATGTTTTTATCTAGATCTGATCTATAATTCTAAACTGCCCACTGAACATGTCTCTTTATGATTTGGCCTTATTTATAAGCAAAATATTAAAGTAATAAATCAAACATCTCACACAGGCCTAACAATACACTTATCTCACATCCCCTCATACATTGTTTCCTTTTTATTCCCCCCTCTTTTCCCTCCCCCTTGTCCCATTCCACTCATATTCTTCCTTCCACCTTTACATTTCACTTTTCCTCACTATCCAGTGAATTGGCCTCCGCTGCCTTCTGTGGTACAGATTTCCACAGACTCACAACTCTCTGGGTGAAAAACCCCCCCACACATTCACAACTCTCTGGGTGAAAGTAAGGGGGTGTGGTGGAAGAGATTGAGGTGAGGAGAGACAAGGACCAAGCAGGGCTGGCCACAACTGACCTCGGGTAGGGTGGTGCCCTGCTGGGTGCATTGTTAGCGAGGGAAGGTGCAAATAGAAACAACTTAAAAACAGAGAATTCAATATTCATACCATTGGGCTGTAAGCAGTGCCAGATTTAGATGAATAGAGGCCCTAAGCTGTTCCACTTGTGAGGCCCCCTCCGCGTTGGTTTTCAGCGCTGGCGGCGAGGCAGCGACCGGACAGCCATGGCGGCCAAATCTCCCACAATTCAAAGCGAGGGAGAAAGTGCCCAGCGCCGACCAGTTGCCGTTGCAGTGCGCATGCGCAGGGCGGCCGATGACATGCTGGCCATGGTTGTGCGCATGTGCAGGGGGGAGGACGTGCAGGCCGCGACAATGCGCATGTACAAGGCGGCCTGCTGTACCGGCGGATGAGGAGCGAGCGGAGCCCGGCGGCCCGGACACGGATAGCGGGGGGAGATAGAGAGATAGAGAGAGAGAGAGAGATAGAGAGGGGGGCCCGCCCAGAGTTGAACGGTAGGTTCCTGCCTTGGCCGGAGGCCACCCTAGACCTCGATGCCCTAAGCCTAAGCTTGTCTAGCTTATAGGTAAATCCGGCCCTGGTTGTAAGCCGCCCAAACAAAATATCAGGTACTGTTCCTCCAATATGCCTGTGGCCTCACTCTGGCAATGGTGAAGGGCCAGGACAGAACGGTCAGTGTGGGAATGGGATGGGAATTGAAATGGTTGGCATCCGGGCGATCCCGTAGCCCTTGGCGGACCAAGCCTAGGTGTTCGGGGAAACGGTCGCCGAGTCTACCTTTGTGCAGGAGCACACGTTGGGAACACTGGATGCAGTAGGTGAGGTTAGAGGAGGTACACGTTAACCTCTGCCTCAACTGAATGGACCGTCGGGGTCCCTGGACAGAGTCGAGGGGGGGGGGAGGTATAGGGGCCAGTGTTGCATCTCATGCGGATGCAGGGGAAAGTATCTGGGCAGGCAGTGGTTTGGGTGGGAAGGGATGAGTTAACCAGGGAGTTGTGGTAGGGCTGGTCCCTGTGCAAGGTGGAAAGGGGTGGAGATGGAAAGACGTGTTTATTGGTGGGACACCGTAGGATTGACGGAAATATTGGAGGAAGATAAGGTCAACATAAGGGACAAATTCCCGAGGGCAATTCGTTGACCGACTCGGCCGTGGCTGGGTGAATGATGAGTTGGCCCGGGTGCTGGACTGCACACAAAGCCCGGTCGGCGGGCCAGGGAATGGAGGCTGGTAGGTGAACAGTGAGGACCAGGGGAATTCCATCCTTATTGCATCTGGGGGACAGGGGAGAGAGAGCAGAACTACGGGACACAGAGGAGACATGTGTGAGAAGGGTTGCCAACTGTCCCGTATTAGCCGGGACATCCCGTATATTGGGCGATATTGGTTTGTCCCGTATGGGACCGCCCTTGCCCCGTATTTGACTGCTACTACTCTTGTCGAGGGGACTGTCGGGTCAGAGCGCCATGTCCGGCCCCCGCCTCAGCCGTCCCGATGTAGTGCAGCCCATGGAGTGCAGCAGCAGCAGCGCGTCAACTCCTGGCCTGGCCCGCTGGCCGGGCTTTATGTGCAGTCCAGCACCCGGGCCAACTCATCATTCACCCAGCCACAGCCGAGTCGGTCAATGAATTGCCGTCGGGAATTTGTCCCTTATTTTGACCATCTGTCCCTTATTTAGTAGTGAGAAAGTTGACAACCCTATGTGTGAGGGCCCCATTTATAACAGAAGGGGGTAACCGATATTCTCATGAGGCCAATGTCATAGAATAGTTTCTTGAGTTGGATGGGGCATGAACCATGGACAAAATTTGCACGCAGTCGTGCACCATTCAAACGGGCCAAAAGCTAACGATACATACAAGATAAAATATTTAAAAAAGATGGGCTAAAATAAATGTCAAGAAAATAGCACGCAGCACACCAACGGGCCAACTGTCATCACAGTGTACCACAGTCCCTTAGTACGTATCGCCCTGCGTTCCTTGGCAACTACATTTAGTGCCTTTATAGCAGTGGGGTAAAAACTGTTTTTTGTCTGTTTGTCCTTGTATTTAGACCATCTGCCTGACCAACAGTTCAAATTTAGAGTGTCCGGGGTGTGGAAAGTTGGGAAATACTCTGGGATTTTTTGTGATGCAGCGGGACTGGTAAGTCCCCATTTAGGAGAACACCATCCTCTGGGGTTGTCAATGGCCCTCCGATACTTTCCTCTGATTAATGAGGATGGTGTCAAATGTCCAGTATATAATGGAACACCTCATCTTGGGAGCAGATGCGGCAGAGACCAAGGAATTGACAGTAGGGAATAGCATCTGTGCAGGAGGCAGGGTGGGAAGAAGTGTAGTCCAGGTAACTGTGGGAATCGGTCAGTTTGCAATAGATGTCTGTCGATAATCTGTCTCCTGTGATGGAAATAGAGAGATCGAGAAAGGGGAGAGAGGTGTCCTAGATCATCCAGGTGAATTTGTGGGCAGGGTGAAGTTGATATAGTCCATGTGTGCTGCACGGGGGCAGTATGTAGTCCTGATGCAGTCGTTGATGCAGCAGAGATAGAGTTCAGGGATAGGGCCAGTGTACGCCTGGAACAGGGATTGTTCGACGAACCCATCAAAAAGGCAGGCATAGCTGGGGCCCATGCGAGAGCCCAAGGCTACACCTTTGATTTGGAGGAAGTGGGAGCAATCAAAGGAAAAGATATTAACGGTGAGGACAAATTGGTTGGTTTTTTGTTTGTTGGAAGTATTCGGCTTGGCCCATTGTCAAAGTGATTTGGAGAGTAGGTCAAATCAAATCAGCTTCAAACATGCAGCCATTCATTCATATCGCCAAATTAAGTTCCGGTAAATGAAAATAAATATTTAGTAATTTCTTGAAAACAGCAAGAACAAATCAAAAAAATCCATGTAGATTATGCTCCTGCTTAACTTACTTATCCCAGACCAGAAAAACCAAGGGAACAATATTTTCAAGCATTTTCACGTGTTCTCAACTCATGATAGACAAACAGGTTAAGGCATGCGGAAAAATCGCACATACAGCCCACTCTTATTCCACAATCCAACCTCAGAACTATAATGAGGTTCTATTTCCAAAATACTTCAGCAGTTGCGAAATACTTTGTGATGTCCTGATCTTGTGAATAGTGCTGTAAATACCCATAGCTTTCTTGTGCTTTTTAAAAAAAAAATTAAGTGGGTGCCTGCTAGACATTCAAAGCAAATTTAAATTCTATCTAATAGGAAGTTTTATTTATTTTTTACCAATTAGTGCATACCACTGAATTTACAACATTCAAATCCAATCCCTCTAATCTTACTCTCGAAAATACATATACTGGAATCTTGGACAAAGATCAAAGTGCTGGAGGAACTCAGATCAGGCATTATCCATGGAGGGAAATAGACAGACGATGTTTCATGTTGGGACCCTTCTTAAGATTGATTGAGTAGAGGGGGGAGAAAGCTCGAAAAGATGGGTGGCAGTGGGACAATGTCTTGCAAATGATTAACGGATACAGCTGAGAGGATGTGGGGGGGTGAATGGTACAAGGGTGGAGTAAGTGACAAAGGCTGGAGGTGAAATGGAGACATAAAAGACATCTGATAAGGAGTGAATAGGAGGAGCGGAGGGAGGTTGAGAAATATACCTGGAGAATGAATTTTAAATATACCTGCTTATATTTTAACCCATGTTTAATTTCGTTAATATAATAAATTCTTGCTAATATTCTAACGTTCAAGTTTGCACGCACATTTGAACACAGCATGACACATAAATAGGTAAATATTTGAGGCCTTTGGTTGTCATGGAATTTATCTTTCAGTAATAGGCATGAGCTGTTACAGACTGCACTCATATTAAGCACTATTAAGGTTCTCTCATTATTGTTTTTGCACTCCAAAGAAATTATTTTGCACTCCAACGTCAACCTCTAGTTTAGTTTAGAGATACAGCACAGAAACAGGCCCTTTGGCCCACCAATTAACCTGCAAACCTGCACTTCTTTGTAAAGTGGGAGGAAACCGGAGACCTCTGAGAAAACCCGTGCAGGTCACAGGGACAACAGGAGGGCGGGTACCACACACGGTGCCTCAGGAAGGCCGTCAGCATCCACAAAGACTCCTCACACCCTTGTAACGGACTGTTCGAACTCCTACCTTCTGGCAGATGTTACAAGGCCTTCTACGCCCGAACCTTCAGACTCAGGAACAGCTTCATCTCCAGAGCTATAGCTGCTCTGAACCGGCCCTGCTGAGTGCCCCCCACCCCCAGAAACTGTCTCCCTCGGATGGTCACGTCGCACATCGACCCGGTACACACACACACACACATTTGCACTTTAGACTGTTTTACTGTTCTTTTTATAAATCGTGTTTCTTGGGGAATCTAAATCTAAATTTTATCAGTTGTTTAAGTTATGACATCGGATGGAAGCTGCGTACCAAATCTCGTTGCACATATGTGCAATGACAATAAAATATATTATTATTATTAATATTAATCCAGAACTAGGGGTCACATCCAGAACTAGGGGTCACAGTTTAAGGAAAAGAGGGAAGACTTTTAGGACCGAGATGAGGAAATCATTTTTTACACAGAGAGTGGTGAATCTGTGGAATTCTGTGCCACAGAAGGCTGTTGAGGCCAGTTCATTGGCTATATTTAAGAGGGAGTTAGATGTGGCCCTTGTGGCTAAAGGGATCAGGGGGTATGGAGAGAAGGCAGGGATGGGATATTGAGTTGGATGATCAGCCATGATCATATTGAATGGCGGTGCAGGCTCGAATGGCCGAATCCTGCACCTAATTTCTATGTTTCTATTACAAACTCCGTACAGCCAGCACCCGTGGTCAGGATCGAACCCGGGTCCCCGGCGCTGCGTTCCCTGCAAGGCTGCAACTCTACCGCTGCGCCACCGTGACCGCCCTGTGATCCACATTGAATTGCTGGCAGATTGTAGCGTAATAAATCCCGGTAAAAGTACACTCCAATATTCCAACTAAAGTATAACGTAAATCTATGAAGTTTATTTAATCCCCTAAAGTGGCATGGAAGAGCAGGGTGGCCGATCAGCGTTTGAATTACTGTGTAGGAATTGCAGATGCTGGTTTACACCAGAGTAACTCCAGCATGTTGTGTAAAGCATTTGATTTAATATCAATCATTTTGACAATTGGTAAATATTCAGATTTCTGATTGCACAACTGTCTTAATGCCATACCATAATGCTACTCTACACTTGTAATTTTGCAGTGATTTGTTCTTAAAACCACACCACACTTTTAGACACAAATTGCTGGAGTAATGCAGCTGGACAGGCAGAACTCCACCGGTCCCGCTGAGTTACTCCAGCATTTTGTGTCGATCTTCGGTGTAAACCAGCATCTGCAGTTCCTTCCAACACAGCACACCTTTTAGAACCGCGCACTTCGGGTTCATTTTCAAAGCAAGATTTAGTGGCTCCAACATCCTGTGTCAGTAGCGCCAAGCCTCAATAATTCAGTTCAACAATGTCATACGTTACCAGAGTTATAGGTTGAAATCAACAGGTCGCTTTCGGGTGCGAGGTGGGAATTTCCTTGCAGATTCAGGTGAACTGGAGCTGAGCTGAGCTGACGGGTGGACGCGTCGCTGTTCAACTGCGCTCCCGCGGTGGAATTACTCGCGTTTACTCCCCCCCGCTCTGAGCAATCACATGTCACCGATGAATACGGATCTTTATCAGGGTCACGGCCTCTCCACAATCGCCAGACCAGAATTATCACAAGCAGCTGATGGAATTAGCACATGATGTTGCAGGAGTTGCCTGTGTCTTGTAGTGATCAAAGCGTGTTGAAAAGAACTGCAGATGCAGGTTTAAACCGAAGATACACACAAGATGCTGGAGTAACTCAGCGGGACAGGCAGCATCTCTGGAGTAACTCAGCGGGACAGGCAGCATCTCTGCAGTGAAGGAATGGGTGATATTTCGGGTCGAGACCCCTCTTCAGACTGAGAGTCAGGAGAAAGGGAAACGAGAGATATAGACGGTGATATAGAGAGGTATAGAACATCTGTGGAACTCTCTGCCACAGAAGGTAGTTGAGGCCAGTTTGTTGGCTATATTTAAGAGGGAGTTAGATGTGGCCCTTGTGGCTACAGGGATCATGGGGTATGGAGAGAAGGCAGGTACAGGATACTGAGTTGGATGATCAGCCATGATCATATTGAATGGCAGTGCAGGCTCGAAGGGCCGAATGGCCTACTCCTGCACCTATTTTCTATGTTTCTATGTATGAAATATCTGCAAACAAGGAACGATGATAATTGATAAAGGAAACCGGTCTTTGTTAGCTGTTTGCTAGGTGAGAACGTGAAGCTGGTGCGACTTGGGTGGGGGAGGGATGCAGAGAGAGGGGATTCAAGGGTTTCTTGAAGTTAGAGAAATCGGTATTCATACCCCTGGATTTACATGCGTCTGTACAGGTTCCAAGTGGCTGTTTTAATTTCACATCCCTAGTTGTCTCAGAACTGATAGCTTCATGCATACTGGGGTCGCTCAGAATTGTGGAAGTTTACTCATTACTGTAGCACCTGGATAATACAGCATGGAGGAGTGCACCACAACAAACTGGCCCTTCGGCCCACAAAGCCCTTACCGAACATGTTGCCAAGATAAAAACATAGGAAATAGGTGTAGGAGGAGGTCATTTTCCCCTTCCAGCCTGCACCGCCATTCATTGTGATCATGGCTGATTATCCCCAATCAATAACCTGTGCCTGCCTTCTCCCCATATTCCTTGATTCCACTAGCCCCTAGAGTAACTCTCTCTTAAATCCATCCAGTGACTTGGCCTCCACTGCCCTCAGTGGCAGGGAATTCCACAAATTCACAACTCTCTAAGTTTTTTCTCACCTCAGTCTTAAATGGCCTCCCCTTTATTCGAAGACTGTGGCCCCTGGTTCTGGACTCGCACAACATTGGGACCATTTTTCCTGCATCTAGCTTGTCCAGTCATTTTATAATTTTATATGTTTCTATAAGAATCCCCCTGATCCTTCTAAACTCCAGTGAATACAAGCCTAGTATTTTCAATCTTTCCTCATATGACAGTCCCGCCATCCCAGGGATCAATCTCGTGAACCTACACTGCACTGCCTCAATCACAAGGATGTCCTTCCTCAAATTAGGAGACCAAAACTGTACACAATACTTCAGATCTGGTCTTACTAGAGCTCTAGACAACTGCAGAAGAACCTTTTTACTCCGATACTGAAATCCTCTTGTTATGAAGGCTAACATTCCATTAGCTTTCTTCACTGCCTGCTGTACCTGCACGCCAACTTTCAGTGACTGGTGTACAAGGACACCTAGGTCTCTCTGTACCTCCCCCTTACCTAACCTAACCCCATTGAGATCATCACTTATTTACAGTACCTGGTGATAGCCCATATACCTCCATTCACTGCATATCCATATACCTATCCAAAAGTCTTTTGAATGCCACTAATGCACCCACTTCAAACACCATTCCCGGCAGCACGTTCCCGGCACTTACCGATCTCTGTAAAACAATTGTCCATGTTCTTTCAGTTTAATTTAGCCGACCAGCGTCCACTCCGACCAGCGATCTCTGCACAGTAGCACTATCCTGCACACACTAGGGACAATATATAATCTTTACCGAAGCCAATTAACTTTAAACCTGTACATCTTTGGAGTTTGGGAGGAGACTGGGAAAACCCACCTGGAGAACATGCAGACTCCGTACAGACAGCACAGTCAGGATCGAACCCGGGTCTCTGGCGCTGTGAAGCAGCAAATCTCCCGCTGCGCCACCGTGCCGTCCAGCTTTCATTTGATACACTCTCTGGCCATGACAGTCCTGTCAGGTGAGGTAGAGGTTCACTTGCACCTCTTCCAACCTCATCTACTTGTACCTGCTGTTCCTGGTGTGGACTCCAGCAGATCGGTGAGACCAAGTGCACACTGGGCAACCGTTTTGCTGAACACTTTAGTTCAGTCCGCCTTGGCCTACACGATCTCCCGGTTGCTAAACACTGTCCATTGTCAGAGGGAGGCCAATGAGCAAATTGGAGGAACAGCGCCTCATATTTTGCTTGGGCAGCTTGCATCCCAGTGGTATAATCTGTTATATCTAAAACTTCAATTAACCCTTGCATCCCCTCTCTCCCTGTTCCTCCACAACCCTAGTCATTGTACTAGTTTCACTATAGTCCTGTTGTGTTAAACTGTCTACATAACTCATTATCACTTAGCCCACAGCTAACAATGGACCTTTGTGGACTCCACCTTTCCTTGATCATTGTTACTTTTGGCATATCTTTGTTCTGTATCTCACTATATCACCGTCTATATCTCTCGTTTCCCTTTCCCCTGACTCTGAACAAGGGTCTCAACCAGAAACGTCACTTCCTTTTCTCCAGAGATGCTGCCTGACTCGCTGAGTTACTCCAGCTTTTTGTGTCTATCTCTGATATTCAATGGCAGCACGGTGTCATCATGGTAGAGCTACTGCCTTACAGCACCAAAGACCTGGATTCGACCCTGACTACGAGTGCTTGTCTGTACGGAGTTTGTACGTTCTCGCCGCGACTTGCGTGAGGTTTCTCCAAGATCTTTGGTTTCTTCCCACACTCCAAAGACGTACAGGCTTGTAGGTTAATTGGCTAGGTTATCAATGTCAAATTATCCCTAGTGTGTGTAGGGTAGTGTTAATGTGCAGGGATCGCTGGTCGGTGCGAACTCGGTGGGCCGAATGGCCTGTTACCACGTTGTATTTCTAAATTAAACTAAACTAAACTATAGACATGCCTGAAGAAGGGTCTCGACCCAAATTGTCACACATTCATTCTCCCCAGAGATGCTGCCTGGCTCCGCTGAGTTACTCCAGCTTTTTGTGTCTATCTTTGGTTTAAACCAGCATCTGCAGTTCCTTCCAAAACTAAACAATAAATGAGAAAAAAGCTCCTCTAACTAAAAATTTGGAAGGCGTAACACATCCATTGAATCCCCTTTATAAATGTTTCTTCTTGCCTCGAACATTGCATTTATTCATTGGGTTTGGGTGTGGCATGCAAGGCCAACATTTATTGCTCATCCAAGATTCTCTGTGAGAAGGTGGTGGGGGACATGTTAAACTGAGCTGTTGTTATTCATTCGAAAGAGGAAGAAAGATTCGAAGGGGGGTAAGGGGCGATCGTGGCTGACAAGGGAAGTCAGGGACAGTATAAAAATAAAAGAGAAGAAGTATAACATCGCAAAGATGAGCGGGAAGCAAGAGGATTTGGGTAATGTTTAAAGAGCAACTGAAGACAACTAAAAAGGCAATACGGGGACAAAAGATGAGATGAAGGTAAGCTAGCCAAGAATATAAAGGAGGATAGTAAAAGCTTCTTCAGGTATGTGAAGAGGAAAAAAATAGTTAAGACTAAAGTTGGACGCGAAGATTGAAAAAGGTATTATGGGGAACAAGGAAATGGCAGATGAGTTGAACAGGTACTTTGGATCCGTCTTCACTAAGGAGGACACAAACAATCTTCCTGCTGTACTAGTGGCCAGAGGATCTGGGGTGACGGAGGAACTGAAGGAAATCTACATTAGGCAGAAAATGGTGTCGGGTAGACTGTTGAGACTGAAGGCTGATAAATCCCTAGGGCCTGATGGTCTGCATCCCAGGGTACTTAAGGAGGTGGCGCTGGAAATCGTGGACGCATTGGTGATCATTTTCCAATGTTCTATAGATTCAGGATCAGTTCCTGTGGATTGGAGGGTAGCTGATGTTATCACTTTTTAAGAAAGGCGGTAGAGGGAAAACAGGGAATTATAGACCAATTAGCCTGACATCGGTGGTGGGGAAGATGCTGGAGTCAATTATAAAAGATGAAATAGCGGCACATTTGGATAGCAGTAACAGGATCGGTCCAAGTCAGCATGGATTTACGAAGGAGAAATCATGCTTGACTAATCTTCTGGAATTTTTTGAGGATGTTATTAGGAAAATAGACAAGGGAGTGCCAGTGGATGTAATGTACCTGGACTTTCAGAAAGCATTTGATAATGTCCCACATAGGAGATTAGTGGGAAAAATTAGGGCACATGGTATTGGGGGTAGAGTGCTGACATGGATAGAAAATTGGTTGGCAGACAGGAAACAAAGAGTAGGGGATTAACAGGTCCCTTTCAGAATGGCAGGCAGTGACAAGTGGGGTACCGCAAGTCTCGGTGCTGGGACCACAGCTATTTACAATATACATTCATGATTTAGATGAAGAGATTAAAAATAACATTATCAAATTTGCAGATAACACAAAGCTGGGTGACTGTGTGAATTGTGAGGAGGATGCTATGAGCATGCAGGGTGGCTTGGACAGGTTGGGTGAGTGGGCAGATGCATGGCGGATGAAGTTTAATGTGGATAAATGTGGGGTTATCCACTTTGGTACCAAAAACAGGAAGGCAGATTATTATCTAAATGACGTCAAGTTTGGAAAAGGGGAAGTACAACGGGATCTTGTTCATCAGTCAATCAGAATAATACTTTATTTGCCAAGTATGTTTTGCAACATACGAGGAATTTAATTTGAAAGTCAATCATACAAATAAAAGCAACAGAACACACAAAACACATTTTAACATAAACATCCACCACAGTGACTCCTCCACATTCCTCACTGTGATGGAAGACAGAAATAAAGTTCAAGTCTCTTCCCTTTGTTCTCCCGCGGTCGGGGGCCTCGAGCTCTCCGTTGATGGGACGATCTTGACTCCCGTAGGCGGCGGCGGCTTGGCCCTCCGCATCGGGGCGATCAGCTCCTGCATCGGGGGGATGTCAGCTCCCTCGCGCCAGCGATTGGACCCCACGTCGGGGCTGGTCGAACCTTCCGTGACGTTGGAGCTTCTGACTCTGCCTCTCCCGAGACTGCGAGCTCCCGATGTAAAGTCCGCAGGCCACAGTTGGAGCAATCCCAGGCTAGGGATCAGCTCCGATGTTAAGTCCGCACCCCTCGGTGGGGCTCACGACAGCCTGAGGAGGCCTCCAGCTCCATCAATGGAATGCCGCAGAGCGCCCGGAGAATGCGATGCCAAATCAATCGCATTTTCGGCAAGGTAAGCAAAGAAAGTAAGCATGCAGGTACAGCAGGCAGTGAAGAAAGCCAATGGAATTTGGCCTTCATAACAAGAGGAGTTGAGTATAGGAGCAAAGAGGTCCTTCTGCAGTTCTACAGGGCCCTAGTGAGACCACACCTGGAGTATTGTGTGCAGTTTTGGTCCCCTAATTTGAGGAAGGACATTCTTGCTATTGAGGGAGTGCAACGTAGGTTTACAAGGTTAATTCCCGGGATGGCCGGACTGTCATATGCTGAGAGAATGGAGCAGCTGGGCTTGTACTCTCTGGAATTTAGAAGGATGAGAGGCGTTCTTATTGAAACATATAAGATTATTAAGGGTTTGGACACGCTAGAGGCAGGAAACATGTTCCCGCTGTTGGGGGAGTCCAGAACCAGGGGCCACAGTTTAAGAATAAGGGGTAAGGCATTTAGAACAGAGATGAGGAAACACTTTTTCACACAGAGAGTTGTGACTGTGTGGAATTCGCTGCATCGGAGGGCGGTGGAGGCCGGTTCTCAGGATACATTCAAGAGAGAGATAGAGAAATCTCTTAAAAATAGCGGAGTCAGGGGATATGGGGAGAAGCAGGAACGGGGTACTGATTGTGGATGATCAGCCATGATCTCATTGAATGGCGGTGCTGGCTCGAAGGGCCGAATGGCCTACTCCTGCACCTATTGTCTTTGTCTATGATGTCCCCCTTTGGGTTAGAGTGCTCAGTGGGTTAGGGAGCTCTCGGGAGTTGGGGGCGGGGTGGAGGAAGGAACAGCAACGCCCACATTACGATGCTGTGATGTTATTTCCATTTTAAAATCTCCATCTCTGGGAAACAGAGCGAGGCTGTCGAAATGTAGAAACACAGAACTGCAGATGCTGGTTTAATACACAGAAGGACCCAAAGTACTGAGGTAACTCAGCGGGCCAGGCAGCATCTCTGGAGAACATGGATAGGTGACGCTTTGGGTCAAGACCATTCTTCAGACTGATAGTACGTGGGGAATCAAGAAGCAGAGGTTTTCGATGAGCGGTGTAAGATTTAATAGGAGCTTGGCTGGCAATTAGAGAGTGGTGCGTATATGGAACAAGCTGCCATAGGAGATAATTGAGGCAGGAACTAAAACAGCATTCAAAAGACATTTGGATAGGTACATGGATAGAAAGATCATCAGAAGCCAATGAGCCCAAAGTGGGCAAAGGGGACGAGCATAGATGGGACATGTTTCCCGGCATAGACGAGTTGGGCCACAGGGCCGGTATTTATGTGTTCAAGAGGGAACTGCAGATGCTGGAAGATCGAAGGTACACACAATTACTGGAGAAACTCAGCGGGTGCAGCAGCATCTATGGAGCGAGGGAAATAGGCAACGTTTTGGGCTGAAACGTCGCCTATTTCCTTTGCTCCGTAGATGCTGCTGCCGTAGATGCTGCTGCACCCGCTGAGTTTCTCCAGTAATTTTGTGTACCGCCGGTATTTATTTTATGGCTGTTACTCTATTCCCTCCTTTGAGAAGTTCCCGAAAGAGTCAAGAGTGTTTTATTGTCATATGTCCCAATGAAATTCTTACTTGCAGCAGCACAACAGAATATTGGATGTGGATAGGATGTTTCCACTGGTGGGAGAGGCTGGGACCAGATTTCATACCCTCAGAAATGAAGGGCGTTCTTTTAGAAGGGAGGTGAGGAGGAATGTCTTTAGACACATTGCCACAGAGGGCTGTGGAGGCTGTCAGTGGATATTTATTTAACACAGAGATAGACAAATTCTTGATTAGAACGGGTGTCAAGGGTTATGGGGAGAAGGCAGGAAAATGGGATTAGGTGGCAGAGATCAGCCATGATTGAATGGCGGAGTTGATGGGCCAAATGGCCTAATTCTTCTCCTATAACTTGTGAACTTGTGAGAATATGTAAACATAGTACTATACACATACACACACACACATACAAACACATAAAAACAAACAAACAATAATAGTGCAAAAAGACAAAATAAATGCCTCTAAGTCTATGTAGTTCAGAGTTTATTTGGAGGTTGTGGTGTTTAATATCCTGATGGCTGTGGGGAAGCAGCTGTTCCTGAACCTGGACGTTACAGTTTTCAGGCTCCTGTACCTTCTTCCCGATGGCAATGAGAAGTGAGTGTGTGGCCAGGATGGTGTGGGTCTCTGATGATGCTGGCTGTCATTTTGAGGCATCATTTGTGTGTATAGAAGTTGGGATGTAATGTTAAAATTGTACAAGGCATTGGTGAGGCCAATTCTGGAGTATGGTGTACAATTTTGGTCGCCTAATTATAGGAAGGATGTCAACAAAATAGAGAGAGTACAGAGGAGATTTACTAGAATGTTGCCTGGGTTTCAGCAACTAAGTTACAGAGAAAGGTGTAACAAGTTGGGGCTTTATTCTTTGGAGCGCAGAAGGTTAAGGGGGGACTTGATAGAGGTCTTTAAAATGATGAGAGGGATAGACAGAGTTGACGTGGATAAGCTTTTCCCACTGAGAGTAGGGAAGATTCAAACAAGGGGACATGACTTGAGAATTAAGGGACTGAAGTTTAGGGGTAACATGAGGGGGAACTTCTTTACTCAGAGAGTGGTGGCTGTGTGGAATGAGCTTCCAGTGAAGGTGGTGGAGGCAGGTTCGTTTTTATCATTTAAAAATAAATTGGATGGTTATATGGACGGGAAAGGTATGGAGGGTTATGGTCTGAGCGCAGGTATATGGGACTCGGGGAGAATATGTGTTCGGCACGGACTAGAAGGGTCGAGATGGGCTGTTTCCATGCTGTAATTGTTATATGGTTATTATATGGTTATATTTTTGAAATCCCTTCGATGGTGGGGAGGTCAGAGCCGGTGATGGACTGGGCAGTGTTCGCAACGTTTTGCAGTCTTCTTCACTCCTGGAGATTCAAGTTGCTGAACCAGGCCGTGATGCAACCAGTCTATATGCTCTCCACTGTAGAAGTTCAACAGAGGCCTCTCTGACATACCAAATCTCCGCTATCTTCTCAGGAAGTTGAGGCATTTATGTGCGTTCCTTATAATTGCATCGGTGTGCTGGGTCCAGGAAAGATCTTCGGAAATATGCATGCCCAGGAATTTGAAGTTTTTGAGTCTCACCACCATCGTCCCGCCGATAGGTTTGTAGGCCCTCATTGTTCCAATTCCAAAGTCCACAATCAGTTCCTTGGTCTTGCTGACATTGAGAGCCAGGTTGTTATGCTGGTACCAATTTGGTCAATCAGTCAATCTCACTTCTATACTCTGAGTCATCCCCATCAGTGATTCGTCCAACAATGGTGGTGTCGTCGGCGAACTTGAAGATGGAGTTCGCACTGTGTCCGGCTACACAGTCGTAAGTATAGAGTGAGTACAGCAGGGGGCTGAGCACACAGCTTTGAGGTGCTCCCGTACTGATGGTTACTGGGTGAGAGATGTGGCTGCCAATTTGAACAGACTGTGGTCTGTTGATGAGGAAGTCGAGGATCCAGTTGCAGAGGGATGCATAGAGACCCAGTTCCGTGAGTTTGGTAACCAGCTTGGAGGGGATTGTAGTATTGAATGCCAAGATAGACACAAAGCTGGAGTAACTCAGCAGAACTGAGGAAGGGTCTCGACATGAAACGTCACACATTCCTTCTCTCCAGAGATGCTGCCTGTCCCGCTGAGTTACTCCAGCTTTTTGTGTCTATCTTCAGTTTAAGCATCTGCAGTTCCTTCCTACACATTTTGAATGCCAAAATGTAGCCTATAAACAAGAAAACCTATCCACTGGTGAGAGCCTTAAAATCTTTGAATGTACTTCCCGGGTTCAGTGTGAATTCTTGGTTGGTGAAGCATCAAACAGATTGGTGATGCCTTGGTGGACCCGGAAGTGGCGGCGCGGCTCTGGCTGCAGCGGCTCATCGGCAGTCCTGTTTGTTTTGTGTTTTTTGTGTTGTTTATTTTGTTTGGTTAGTCTAGTTTTTTGTTTTTTTAGTGGTGATTTGTGGGGGGGGGGGGGGGGGGTGTGCAGTCGCTCCCTACGGGGGAATGCGACTTTTCTGTCGTATTCCCCTTCTCTGCCTCCGTCGGCGCTGAGGCCTAAATGGAGCTGGCGACCTTGAGGCTCCGGAGGCAGAGACCGTCAAGACTCGCCCTGAGTTCGCTCCCGTGAGGGCGGTCCGGCACAGGAGAGGAGCGGCCAGCCCGAGATGGAACGAGGCTCCCGTCAGAGCGGCCGAGCTCGGGGAGGCGCGGCGCTCGCAGCCCGAGGGAGGTTCGGCGCCCATGTCGGGGCGGCCCGGCCGAAGGGAGGAGCAACGCCCGAGTCGGGGCGGCCCGGGGGAGGTTCGGCGCCCATGTCGGGGCGGCCCGGCCCGAGGCTGAAGTCGACAGATACTCACGTGAGGGTGGCTGGGACAGTGTTCTGGCGGCGGTGGCCTGAGTCCGGGGTTCGGCCGCGGGCCAGTGGTTGCGTCTGCAGGTCTGGGTGGGCGGCAGCTACAACCACCCCGGGCCGCGGTGTTCAGCCACGGGACTGTTAAAACATCGCCCGGGGGGGGGGGGGGGGGTATCGCCTCAGCGCAGAGGGAGAAGAGGAGGGAAGAGACTGCAGACCTAAGACTTTTGCCTCCATCACAGTGAGGAGATGTTGGGTGGTCTCACTGTGGTGGATGTTAATATGTGTTTATTGTTGTTTTTTATTGTATGTATGACTGCTTAAATTTCGTTCAGACTTCGGTCTGAATGACAAATAAAAGGCTATTCTAATAAGGGTGCAGTATGTAAGCAACATATCAGTACCATAAAGTGGGAATGTAATGTAAAAATGTGATTGAGAACATAGAACAGTGCAGAACAGAAGCAGACTCTTTAGCCCACAATATTGTGCCGAATATGATGCCAAGTTCCACTATTTTCACCTCCCTGCACATAATCTATATCCCTCCATTGCTTGCATTTCCATGTGCCTGCTAAAAGCCTTTAAATAACACTATTGTATCTGCCTCCACTGCCATCACTGGTTTCAGGGAATCATGAGCAATGTACACAGGGGAGGTTAAAACATCAGGACTGGAAGTACACAGTGTAACTCAGAGCTGGGAATGATATTTACACAGAGTAGCTCACATCAGGGATTGTGATGTGCATAAGAGTAACGCAGACCTGGGACGGTGATGTACACAGAATAAATCAGAGTTGGGAGTGATACGTACTCAGAGTGACTAAGAGCGGGGAGTGTGATGTACACAGAGTAACACGGAGTGGGGAGTGATATGTACACAGGGTAACTCAGTACTGGGAGTGGGAGTAAGATGTACACAGATTAACTCACATCGGAGATTGTGATGCACACAAGAGTGACTCAGATCTGGGACGGTGATGTTGATGTATACAGAGTGTAGATCGGCTATTGCATGCTAGCCAATCATAATGCTTGTTAGCAGTAGCCCCGCGATAATAAGTAGTAGCTTGCTAGTAGTAGCAGATACGCTATCCAGAGCCCCGCGCACAATCAGTGAACAGCACCTCTCCGAACAGGACGAATTCTCAGTCAGAAAGGTTTTGTTTGTGCCGACTGATCGTTTACGCCGCCCTTGCCGAACACAAGGCTGCGGATGAGACTTTACAATTGCTGTCAACAGTCATACGGGACGGTTGGCCCCACAAACAGTCAAATACCCCGCTGGAGATACGCCCCTACTTCCTGGTTCATGATGAATTAGTGCTACAAGATGGGGTCATAGTCAAGGGCCACAAGGCAGTGGTCTCAACCGCACTACGGGACGAATACTACAACAACATCCACAGGGGCCACGCCGGCGCGGAGTTCACCCTCCAACAGGCGCAAAGTATGTTTTACTGGCCCGGTATGACAAAATACAATCGTGGAAGAACTAAAGTGTGCGCTGTCTGCAACAGTTTAGCCCCACATCAGCAGAAGCAGCCTCTTCTGCCCCAACCAGTTCCTCCTCTCCCGTGGTCCTCGATGGACGCCGACATCTTCGAATGGCATTGGAACCACTATCTAGTTCTTGTTGACTCTTACTCGGGATGGTTCGAAATAGACCTACTGCAAACTATTTTCTCCGAGTCAGGAATCGAGAAGCTGCAACGGCACCTGTCCGTGCATGGGTCCCCTACATATATACAGGCTGACAATGGCAGGCAGTTCACCAGCCAAGCATTTAAGAACTTTGCTGAAAGATGGGACTTACGACACCTTACCAGCAGCCCTGAGTTCCCGCAGTCCAACGGACTGGCCGAACGCGCTGTTCGGAGTGCGAAACAACTTATGGAACGTTCTTACCTTGCCAAATCCGACGTATACCTGGACTTGCTCAATCTACGAAACGTTGCACGGGACCCCGTCCTAGGCTCTCCAGCCCAGCGATTAATGTCTCGACAAACCCGTGCACTTCTGCCTGTCTCTCAGCAGCTGCTGCAGCCACGTGTTCGCTGCCCGCCCGCGGTGCAGGAGCAGCTACAATACAAACGGGACACACAGAAGCGTTTCTTCGACAAGTCCAGGAAGCCACTTAAACCACTTGCACGTGGACAAGTGGTTCGCCTACAAACCGACAAGGGCCATACACGACTGGGGCACATTTACAACCTGTCCTAAGAGCCATGTTCATACCTGGTCGAAGTGGACGGAGTCATCTACAGACGCAACCGTCAACATATCCTTCCAGTGAAGGAACCGCGTCCTGCAACTACAGGTCCTGATGCCCCGCCTCTCGTGTTCACTCCTGCAGCCGTTCCAGTGACTCCACCACCAGCCGTTACTTCTGCCGCGGGTTCCTCACGTCGGTTGACACTTGGCTCATCTATGGCGTCTCCCACCAGGCCTGCCGGTTCGCTGGACGTGTCCCCACTCCCTTCCCCTGTCTTTTCTCCTGTGAAAGAAGGTGAGGCAGTCTCCTACCGCACGAGGGCTGGACGGGTTTGCAGGCCACCTGTTAGATATGGAGATTTTGTATAATCTTGCTAGCATATTCTTAGCATCTCCTCGTCATATTGTTTAAGGCACCATAGTTTCATTATTTTCTTTATTATTGCATGCTAGCCAATCATAGTGCTTGTTAGTAGTAGCCCCGCCTAGTACATGCTTTATAATATTAAGAACCCACCTACGTAAAGCAGTAGATGTAGCAGCGCGGAGATAGATATAGATATAGATATGCCATTTATTGTCACTATACATGTACAATGAGATTAAAAGCAGCTCGTACTCAGTGCACACATATCATTTTAGTACAAAAAACAAGAAACAGAAAACAAAACAAAGGGGGGGGGGAGATAGGTGCACAATTCTGCGGTGCTATGTACATATCTATAAAGGCAAAATGGTGAAGAATGAATAGGTAGTATTCTTAGGCAGATGTTTAAAAATTATATTAAATATTTAAAAAAAAAAATTAAAAATATTAAAAATTTACAGTTACAATACACATTACAGTTCCAAATTTCAGTACGTGGATAGAATAGATGGAAGTCCGGGTGTTGGGCTGTGAAGTCAGTGCATGTGTGAGTTAAGATCAGTTATGACTTTCGGAAAACAACTGTTCCTGAGTCTATTTGTCCTAGTTTTGATGCACCTATAGCGCTTCCAGAGGGCAGCAGGTCGAACAGTCCAAACGCAGGATGGGAGCTGTCCTTGATGATATTCTTTGCCCTGAAATGTACTGTAGATCCTATGCTATGACTGCTTTAATAAAATTGTGTTGTACCTTAACGTGTGGTTGAGTCACTCAGTTACACAGAGTAACAGGGTTGGGAGTGATATGTACACAACGTTACTCAGGGCTGGGAGTGTGATGTACACAGATTAATTTATGACCGTGAGGGCAATATACACAGAATAACTCAGGACTGGGAGCATGATGAAAATAAATTAACGCACAGCTCTGAGTAACTCTGTGTTGGGGTTGCCAACTTTCTCACTCCCAAATAAGGGACAAAAGCTGGTGTGCCACCACGGAGCGGGTGTGGGGCTCGCCTGGGTTGAAGTGAACCGTGTTAGCCTTACCGTGGGAGGAACCGACGAGGGAGGGACTAGTGAGGAATCTTGCAGGAGACAGATGATCAGACATGGTCCACCAACACCATGTCCCTAGTCAAGAAGGCACAGCAACGCCTCCACTTCCTTCAACGGATGAGGAGAGCTGACCTCCCCCCCTGCCCTCACGACTTTTTACAGGGGTGCCATTGAGAGCATTCTTACCAGCAGTCTCTTAGTCTGGCATGGCAATTGCTCTGCTGCTGACCAGAAGGCCCTACAGAGAGTGGTGAGGACAGCGGAGAAGATCACCAGATTACCCCAAACAGCAATCCAGGACCTATACCCATCTCACTGTCGCAAGAGAGCAAGCAATATCATCAAAGACACCACCCACCCAGCACACAAACTGTTCACCCTCCTACCTTCCGGTAAGCGCTACCGCAGCATGCGGAGCAAAACCACCAGATTCAAAAACAGCTTTTACCCTCAGGCCATCAGACTACTCAACACACTTAAGAAAATTTCATGAACAGAACCCAAACAAAGACAAACAAACTGTGAAAATAACTTTGGCTCAATGTCTCCAGTACGAAATTTGCATTTTTTCTATATTGCACCTTTCATTGTTGCACCCTGTTTAAAATACCTCAAAGTTTTTGCTACATTTTGGCATACTGTGAATATTTTAATATTTTAAATAATGTATGTCTATTGTCTATTTTTATTGGTATGTTGTCTGTCTGTGTTTTTAATATTACTTGCACATTTGGAGTATGGGGAAACGTAATTTCGATCCTCTGTGTAACTACTGTTGCATAATTGAATTGACAATAAAGTTACTTTGAACTTTGAATAGACGTCGAACGGCACGAACGATCTGGTGAGCCGGTTGATAAAATCTCAGAGCCACTAGCTGCTGTGACAATTCTCCATGTGTTTGCTCCTGTGGGGGCTAGCTGGCACTCGGCAGATTTACGGGGCGTCGGTGCTCAGGGAATTGGGGAGCGCTTCGACCAAACAGGGGCGGTGAAGGGAGTGGGGGTGGGGTGGGTGGTTGACAGACGCCAAAGGGATTTCATAATTAGAACGTGGAAATTAAAAACACTCCCAGAGGCAGAGGACTGAAGAGGAGAGAGAGGGAGGGAAACTAGCCTGGAGAATCAAAACTCACAAGCGCCTGGCGGTCCAACCCCGAACGCTCTGGTGATGGTACAGTAGGTTAGGTGTATTAAATGCAATTTCGACTTACGATATTTTTGATTTACGATGGGTTTACCGGAACCTAACCCCATCGTAAGTTGAGGAGCACCTGTAGTAGCAGTCAAATACGGGACAAGGGCGGTCCCGTATGGGGCAAACCAATAGCTCAATATATGGTACACAAAATTGCTGGAGAAACTCAGCGGGTGCAGCAGCATCTATGGAGCGAAGGAAAGGGCTCCTTCTCCCCCCCAAGAGCCCCTTCTCCCCCCCCACCCCCCATCAGTCTGAAGAAGGGTTTCGGCCCGAAACGTCGCCTATTTCCTTCGCTCCATAGATGCTGCTGCACCCGCTGAGTTTCTCCAGCAATTTTGTGTACCTTCGATCTTCCAGCATCTGCAGTTCCTTCTTGAACAGCTCAATATATGGGATGTCCCGGCTAATACAGGACAGTTGGCAACCCTACTCTGTGTACATGGCGGCACTCAGAGCTGGGCGCTTGATCTCCGCAGAGTTATCCAGAGCTGGGAGTGGGGTATACACACATTAATTTACAGCTGTGAGGATGATGTACACACAGTGTCACAGAGTTGGACGTGTGATGTACACAAAGTAACTCAGTGATAAACAAAGAGTAATTTAGAGTGGGATATGAAGTGTACAAATCAAATCAGAGCTGTGATGTAACTGGAGTAACTCAGATGAAATGTGTAGGAAGGAACTGCAGATGCTGGTTTAAACTGAAGATAAACCCAAAAAGCTTGAGTAACTCAGCCGGGCAGGCAACATCTCTGGAGAGAAGGAATGGGTGATATTTCCGGTTGAGATCCTTCTTCAGACTGAGAGTCGGGGGAAAGGGAAACGAGAGATAAAGACAATGATGTAAAGAGATATAGAAAAGTGAAAGATATGCAAAAAAGTGACCAGCTTCTCATATTCACCCAGCAAACTGCGAACAATGGCCCATTTCCTTTATTATCGTTACAGTTTTGCATTCATGATTAACACAGCGTTATGGGCCCGATCCACTTAGGCGATTTTTCAGGCGACTGTCAAGTTATAGCAGGCTGTTGAAAAACCAGTGACTGTCAGAGTGGAACACACACACACACACACACACACATCGCTTCCTTTACCAGCTTGTTATGCAGGCGGGAGACAGGGCGAGTGGGGGGAACGCTGTCTGAGTGAAATTCACACGGTGCAAAGCCAATGTGATACAGACACAAGAAGGCTGCCGCTGTATTTAAGATGGTGAAAGCACAAGTGTGCGGGAAGGGTCACTTAAGTCCTTTAAAAGAGGGGGGGAGACGGGGGGAGATGGGGTGGGGAGACGGAGTGGAGACAACTTTTAAGAAGCCAGAGATACATGGCTGTGAAGCTCGGCGGACATTAACATTACCTGTCAGTTATCCTTGGTTCTGAAAACTAATGTTTATGATTTTATTCCCCACGACAACCTATGACCTCCTGGCGACCCACTACCACTGCACCTACGGCACGAGAATTCTCGCTCCTCTCCATGGCGGCTTCATTCTGGTCACCGCTAATGTTTCAACATGTTGAAAACAGAATGAAGCCAGGACTAGTTCAGAGAATGTGGGAACTCCTCGCGACCATGAAGGCGACTCCCCGGCAAACACCCGTGAACACGTGGCAACCATGTGGTGACCGCATAGTCTCCTGTAGATGCCTAGAAAGTCACCTAAGTGACTAAGGCCCATAACTCAGAGGTGGGAATGTGTTGAGCAGAGCTGGGAATTTGATGTACATGGATGAACTCAGAGCTGGGAGTGTCATGTACACAGAGTAACTCACAGCTGGGAAGAGAATGAACACGGATTAAATGATACAAACCAATACCAAACAAACCCGCCACCATAATACAAAATCACCCAATTATCCAAACAAATATTCTTAAATGTCAGGCACATTCTTAAACAACCATATTACAATCCTTGTCAAGGATCCATTGCACCCCCCCCCCCCCCCCCCTCTCTCCCCCCCCCGTGGTGCACGGCGGTCCCGGAAATTCCCCAGGGTGCCCGTGGACCGCTTAGTCCCTCTCTAGAACCCCTGGACAATTTCCCTTGTCGATCGCCGACCCAGCCTCCTGGACGATCATCCTGACACTGATCCAGGGGTCCATCGCCTGACTTCATCACAGCCTCCTGAGAGGTGTCTGCAGCCTACTACCTTCATTAGCACAGAGCTGGAAATTTAATGTACACGGATTAACCTAGAGTTGGGAGGATGAGGGGTCTTATAGAGGTGTATAAAATCATTCTCAATTTCAATTTATTTGACATTTGGACCCCTTGAGGTCCAAACGATCGCCGTTTCTGACCCATACATTACAAACAAATAGACCCGAGACATAACCCTGACATCCATCATGCTGTGATGGAAGGCCAAAAAAACTTATCGCCTCCACTTCATCTCCCCCCCCCCCCTGAGAGGTGTCTGCAGCCAAAGTCAAAGCCCCCGGCTGGCGATGGCACAGAGCTGGAAATTTAATGTACACGGATTAACCTAGAGTTGGGAGGATGAGGGGTCTTATAGAGGTGTTATAAAATCATTCAGTCACGCGGCCATTCAATTCAATTTATTTAAGGCCCCGCTGGACCACCTTGAGGTCCAAACGAAATGCCGGACTCTGCAGCTCCGCGATACAGGTTACAAACCAATAGCCCCAAGTCTTCTACTGTTGGAGGCCGCTTTGCAGCCCCAACGACAATCCAGACCCGACAAAGAAAAGGTCGTGATCCCATGCAGGGAGAAAAAAGTTACCCTTATCCCTCCCCAACCCCCCCCCCCCCCCCCCACCCCCCCGATGTCAAAGTCAAAAAGTCAAAGCCCCATGGCGATGGCGATTGTCCCGCAGCCATTAAAGCCACGCCGGGTGATGCAAGGTTGCACACCGGGTCTAGTTGTTAGAGCCCCCGGCATGCGCTCGCAGAGTCCCGCAGCCATTCCAAGCCGCGCGGGGCGGTGCTGTAAGGCCCCGCTCCAGGAGCTCTTCAACCCCGCAACTCGGGCGGGAGAAGTCGCCGTTGCGAGAGCCCTGAAAAGCGGTCTCCCTCCAGGGACCCGCGGGCTCCCGGTGCCGCTGTCCGCCAGACCCGCAGTTGCAGCCTCCGAATCTCCGGAGGTCGTGCCGCAGCAGCGCTCCACCGCTCCACCCGCTCTGGACTTGGCCAGCTCCGCGACGGTGAGGTGATAGTCGGCACCAGAGTCCCCGGTCTTCTCCTGTTGGAGGCCGCTCCTCGTTGCAGCCCCAACGACAACGGAGACCCGACAAAGAAAAGGTCGGGTCTCCCGTGCAGGGAGAGATTTAAAAGTTACCCCCTCCCTCCCACCCACCCCCACCCCACACACACACACACCCCAACAAATACCACCAAAAACTACATAGAAACATAGACAAAAAATGATATAAACGCAGACGGGCTGCAGAGGCCACTGCTGACGAGAGTCGCGCCGCCATGAAAGGAATAGAACGGGTAGATGCACAGAGTCTCCTGCCCAGAGTAGTTGAATCGAGGACATTGGTTTAAGGTGAGGGGGAAAAGATTTAATAGGAATCTGAGGGGTAACTTTTTCCACACAAAGGGTGGTGGGTGCATGGAACAAGCTGCCGGAGGAAGTAGTTGAGGCTGTTTAAGAAACAGTTAGACAAGAACATGGATAGCAAAGGTTTGGTGGGATATGGACCAAACGTAGGCAGCTGGGCCGAGTGTAGCTGCAACAATTTGGGGCGATGGGGCCTGTTTCCACGCGCTGTATCACTCTGTGATTAACTCAGAGCTGGGAATGTGAGGAACCCAGAGGTGGAATTTCATGTACAGAGGGTAAATTCTAGCTAGAATTTCGACAAGTAGGGGGAAAATCTGAGTAAAAAGTTAGTTATTGTAATGAAATATTTGCAGGATTCATGGATTTGGATGAATGTAGAAAGCACATCTTGAAGAGCACAAATAACTATTTATTACAGCAAAACACCAATAAAACACAATAAAACTATCAACTCTCAATAAAGTAACAATACAAAATACCAGGTCCCACTCACCTCTGCCTATTCAAGTTATGTCACCATGTTCTCTCCTTCTCTAGCTCTCTCCCTCCCTCCATCTCTCCCCCCCCCTCTCTCTCCCTCCCCATGCTCTCCTGTATTTATTAATAATAACTAACTAGCTTCACACGGAAGGGGGGGGGGGGGGGGGGGCTTTCTGGGGGGCTAGTATGGATATTGTGGGTCAGAAGGGAAGGGTTTCCAGAAGTCTTGTAAGGACATTATGGGCCTAATGGATTTTTGGGCAGGCAGCTCAGTCACTCAGGCCAGGCAGCTCAGTCACTCAGGCCAGGCAGCTCAGTCACTCAGGCTTGGCAGCTCAGTCACTCAGGCCTGGCAGTTCAGTCACTCAGATATAGCAGGCTGGCAGCTCAGTAACTCAGGCCTGGTGGGCTGGCAACTGAGAAACTGACAGAAATTCTGCCGCAAACAGGTGACAGACTGTGTGAGAGAGAGAAGGGGGAGAGGGTGGACAATCAATTTTAGACATTTTCATCTTTTTTTACAGGTCACAGCAATGAAGGTCACAGGAGGAAAGTCTATCCTTGCATGGATCTCTGGAGCGCTAGTATGGGTGTTGTGTGCTGAAGGGACTGGTTTCCAGAGGGCTAGTATGGACATTGTGGACTGAATGGATTCTTGGACTTGCAGTTTAGTGAGTCACGACTGGTGGGCTGGCAGTTCACTTACTCACGGCTGTTGTGGTGGCAGTTCACTCAATCACCCCTCCTTCCTTCACCCCCCCCCCTCCACTCTGCTCCTTGCCATTCCCTCCCACCCACCATTCAATCCATCTCCTCTCACCCCCCCCCCCCCCCCCCCCCCCCCCCCCCCCCCCAATGCACTCTTAGTGGCCCCCCACCTCTCGAAGGCTCTTTGCTGTTGATATTTAAAAAAAGACAATTTTAATATAGCGAGATTTTTAACAAAGAAAATCTGAGAATTTACCTCAAAAGTCAAAATTCAGTGCAGGCCTGTAAATACAATCTCACAGCATTCGAAGTGGAGTGCAGGCCGCAAGTCCAACCACACAGACACACAGACACTTAGACATTCACAAACACGTACACACACTCACACAGACACTCACACAGACACTCACACACACAGACCGACACACTCACACACTCATACAGACACACTCAGACAGACACAGACAGACAGACACACAGACAGAAACACACACAGACAGACATTCACACACTCAGACGCACAGACAGACACACGCACAGGCAGACACAGCACAGACAGACACACACACAGACAGCACACACGCACAGACACACACACGCACAGACAAACACACACACAAACAGGCAGACATACGCACACACACACACACGCACACATATACACTCACACACACAAACACACACACACACACACACACACACAAGGACACACTCACACACACCATACATAGGGCAGTAAACTTTTTTGAATACTAAAACGGCGAGCGCGGCGTCTCCACTTTCGGCCGTCCACACTGCCGCGTTCACACGACCACACACTAACTGGAAATGACACACATCACACGTGACACACTCACACACAAACGAACACGTAAACACACACACACACACACACACACAACACACACACACACACACACACACAACACACACACACACACACGGTTTCACACATAGTTGCAAAGGCACACGAAACACACACACACACACACACACACAGCCACACACACACAAAACACACACACACAACACACACACACTTTTAAACACACACAACACAACAGCCACATTTCCCACACACCATTCATAGCCACACAGTATAGCCACGTTTTTGAATACTCAAACGGCAATAGCGCACATTTTCAATTAGCCCACATTTTAATTAGCCACCTTCAAATAGCCACACATGCAATAGCCACACATTTCCAATAGCCACACCTCAATAGCCACACACTAAAAGGCAAATAAAAGGCACATAAAAGGCACAATAAAAGCTATTCCTTCCAAACACGGAAATAAGCCACATAAAAAACGTAAAATGGGACTTTTTTAGTAAACATGTGTTCAGTTGACCTCAGATGAAAGTCGTTTCCCCCCCTTCCAAACATAGGTTGCAAACTTCCACAGTTTTTGTCCCTCCCCTCCCACAGGGGCGTCCAATCATGACATGATTGACAGGAGAGAGAATCTCAACATTTTTTAAACATTAATAAGTTTTTTATTTTTCATCGATGGGAAAAATCCTCTACACCCGATGAGCGGAGTAAGATGCCTAAAAATCACACAATTAGCGATTTTTTTTTCTAAACCCGATATGCAGTGCAAACAGCCAGTGGTCACCTTTATAATCGCCACACCTTTCTCTAAAAAATCGTCCACTAACTTTCTTCCTTGGTACCATACCCGTGAGTTTCCAATGTGTCCATCCCTATTCAATATGCCGTGTGTCCTATCAGTTTTGGATGTCTCTGGGAAAGTAAAGCTTATCTCGGTGTCCTCATTATCTACTGGTCCCTTTGATTTAGCCTAAGCATTCTTTGAAAACATCTACTTGTTTTCCTAAGCAGGGTTTGAAATGCGATGCTGCGAATTTAGCTGACAACTCCATTTTAGCTCACAAAGATAGACAAAAATATACTGGAGAAACTCAGCGGGTGAGGCAGCACCTGTGGAGAAAAGGAATAGGCGTTTCGGGTCGAGACCGTTCTTCAGACTGATATCAAGGGGGCGGGAAAGAGAAAGGAACTAGGTGGAGACAGTAGGACTTGTGGAAGGACTGAGCAGGGGGAGAGGAAGGAGGGAGAAAGCAAGGGCTATTTAAAATTAGAGAAGTCAATGTTCACACTGCTGGGGTGTAAACTACCCAAGCAAAATATGAGGTGCTGTTCCTCCAATATGCGCTGGACCTCACTCTGGTGCTGTTCCTCCTATTTGCGCTGGGCCTCACTCCGTCCACTCCATTTTAGCTCAGTCTATTACATTGCAGTTCTACATAGTTCAGCTGAGGACTGGGAGTTTGATGCACAGGGGTGTGAAACCTATAATTTGATGTACATGGGGCATTTAGGATCAGGGGATTTGTTATAGGGTATCGGAGATGACGGTCCGTTAGGAGACTGGAGTTCATAGGGCAATAGTGTTGTGTATACACGGGGTAAGTCAAAGTTTTGGCATGTCAAAGAGGATTCTACTGAACTTCCACAGGTGTACAGTAGAGAACATACTGACTGGTTGCATCGTGGCTTGGTTCGGCAACTTGAACGTCCAGGAGCGGAAAAGGCTGCAAAAGGTCGTGACCACTGCCCAGTCCATCGCTGACCTCCCCACCATCGAAGGGATCAATCGCAGTCGCTGCCAAAAAAAGGCAGCCAACATTATCAAAGACCAACACCATCCTGGCCACACACTCACTTCACCATTGCCATCGGGAAGAAGGTACAGGAGCCTGAAAACTGTAACGTCCAGGTTCAGGAACAGCTTCTTCCCCACAGCCATCAGGCTATTAAACACGACAACAAATAAGCTCTGAACTACACCAGACTATAATTATTATTGCACTATATGTGTTTATTTATTGAGTATGTGCGCATGTATATACACACACTGAACAATTTTTCTTCTCCCGTCATGTACTATGTTTACATTTTCTGTTGTGCTGCAGCAAGTATGAATTTCATTGTCCTATCTGGGACATATGACAACAAAACACACTTGACTTGATATATATGGGGTAATTCACAGCTGAGATGTTGATGTAGGCAGGGTCACAGAATAGTAGGTCGATGGGATATTCACAGGACACCTTAGAGCTGAGTGGATAGATGGACATGGGATCATTCACATCTAGAAATTTGAAATACATACAGTAGGTACAGTGGAGTAGGCGGGAGACCTATGAGCTGGAACTTTGGTGTAAAAGAGGTTTCCCAGAGCTGGGAGATTGCTGTACACAGGATAACTCGGGTTGGAGTTTGATGTACATATGGCAAATCAAAGTTGGGAGGGAGTAGAAAAGAAGGTTGATCAATGAGCACAGGATAGATCAAAGGTGTGAGTTTGACATATTTTGGAATACTCAAAGCCTCACTTTGTATGTACACAAGATAACTCAGATTGGGATGCCTGGTGTACACATAGGGGGTCTGATATACACAGTTACATCAGGCAAGGACTTTGCTGGATGCAAGGTAACCAAGAATGAGTGCTAAATGCACACATGGTTTCAGTGAGCAGATACCTGGAGGGATAGATGGAACTAGTTCCTGGTCCCACTGACCGATGAGCCTTTGGGCGAGCTTCGTGGCCGTGACATCTCAGGAAGACCTCCATCATGCTGCACCTCAGGAGGGCCTCAGAACTGGATGATAAATGTACATTAGAGCTTGGCTTTGGTAGATTCATAGCAGAGGTGGAACTCTGTTGTACAAAGGTGGTACTCAGCACCAACAGTTTGATGCAGAAAGACATTTGGAGTTGTATTTAGATGAAGTAACAGAGTAGGGAGTACAGCATCATCTCCATGAGGTGGCAGCAGAGGTGGGCTTTTGATAAACAGTGTAAATGCTGAACTATCATCTTTGGAGAAGTATTTGAATTGAAGTTCAGTGGCAAAAACAATTGAAGTTCAGTGGCAAAACAAAAGCTGGATTCTAAAAACTAAAGGGCCTGTCCCACGAGCATGCGACTCCATGCGGCATGCGCAACCTAACGTGGTCGCTTGAGCCATACGGCCTCGCGTGGCCGGTCCCACTTCGATCGCCGGAGCCGTATGGAGTTATGCGGAGCTGGTCCTGACATCGCGCGGGGCCCTGAAAAACTGACTGTGTTAAAAAATTCCGCGCGACAACGGCCTGCCGGCCCGCAGCCACCTCGACGCATACGCACTACCTCGACGGTCATACGCAGCGTCTCTACGCCGTACGCACGTCTTGACGCCGTACATCACGCACGAACTTCCCGCGGACTTCGCTCAAACTTCACGTCACTCACTCGACCTCCGCGCGGCCCCCGCTTCTGGTTTGGTCGCGCTCGCCGCTTGCAGGCGCATGCTGGTGGGACCGGCCCTGTACGGGGATCACTCGACCTCCGCGCAGCCCCCGCTTCCGGTTTGGTTGCGCTTGCCGCATGCAGGTCGCATGCTCGTGGGACAGGCCCTTAAGGGACTCACATTTTTCAGTGCCTTTTGCAAAGTTTTGAAATTCGAAGTACAATTGAAGCATTGCCATTACTTCAACACAAGATTCAGTCCATATATATTTGTCCAGCTACATAGCATTAATGTATAGGAGATGGATATGTAACTAGCGGGCATTGTTGTATTTGTTGAAGATCCAGAAAACTAGGATTACTCTGCTATACGCTGTACTCTGAACAAACCCACAGCATTGTTTACAGTTTTGACGATGTCAGGATGTGAGCATTGTTGGCAAATCAAGCATTTCTTCACCATGTATTGTCGCATTAAATGGTTATCCATTTTCTTGGCAAATTATTATTATTTTTTTCACCATGTATTTTTTTTTATTTTTTTTCGCATTTTTTTTAAAATGGTTATCCATAAAAAAATCTTTAATCTTTAAGCACAGTCATAATGCCTAATATAATTAATATGGTTATCCATTTTCTAATCTTTCAATCAAAATTAAGGGTTCCAACCCAAAACATTGACTGTTCATTTCCGCTCACCAATGTTGTTTGACTCCCAAAGTTCTTCCAGCATATAGTGTAGGAAGGAACTGGAGATGCTGGTTTAATCCGAAGATAGACACAAAAAGCTGGAGTAAGTGGGACAGGCAGCATCTCTGGAGACAAGGAAGATGTGAGGTTTCGGATCGAGACCCTTCTCCAGACTGGGCGTCATGGGTAGGGGAAACGAGAGACATGGATGGTGATGTACAGAGATATAGAACAAATGAATGGTATAGATATGCAAACAAGTAACTATGATGAAGGAAACGGGCCATTGTTGGTTGTGGACTAGGTGATAACAAGTTATACAAACAATGAAACTCAGCAGGACATCAGTGAAACTAGAACAACAACTCGGGGGGGGGGGGGGGGGGGGGGGGGGGAGGGGGGTGGGGGATGGACAGAGAGAGGGGATACAAGGGTTACTTAAAGTTAGAGAAATCCCACTGACTCCCATAGCTATCTCGACTACACTTCTTCTTGTAAAGACTCTATCCACCTACTCCCATTCCTCCATCTACGCCGCATCTGCGCCCAGGATGAGGTGTTCCATACCAGATGATCGGAGATGGCCTCAGTCTTTAGGGAATGGAGGTTCCCCTCTTCCATGAAAGATGAATTACACCGAAGATGGACTCAAATTCTACAGATGCTGCCTGTCCCGCTGAGGCACTCCGGCATTTTAGAATAGAATAGTTTCTTTATTGTCATTGTAACATGAACCATGTACAACAAAATTTAAAAATGTCAGCCAGTCAGTGCACCATTCAAACATTTCTAAAAGCTAATGATACATACAAGATAAAGTATTACAGTAAGTACACAGGGCACAAAACAACACGTACACATACACAAAAACACGAAGCACTGACCGGGAGGACATCGAGCCGCTGCAACTGTGTGCGCTGCCATTTTGTCATTTTGTGTCTATCTTCAAAGTTACAACCACTCCCTATAGCTCAGGCACAGGGGGAAGTGAATTGTTAGAATGGGGAAATGGGAAGCTGGTCAGGAGGAGTTCATTTGCCCAAGTCGTATAGAATTTCCTGAGTGCTGCTGGAACTACAATATTCCAGGCATGGAGGATATTCCTGATCCTGGCTTGTGCATTGTGTGGATGGCAGTAAACTTGCAGTGTATTCCGAGCTTGTGATAATCTTCCTCCAAAACCCAGTCTTATTATCCTCTCCTAAGGGCATTTACTATCATATCTCCAATGAGATTCATTTCATATTTTCAATGATTGAACAAAGGAGAATAGAAATTCACTTCAAATGCAGCTTGGTAGAACTTTGATAGATTCCTTGCAGTTTTTTTGCTGATGATTAGGCGGGCACGGTGGCTCAGCGGTAGAGTTGCTGCCTTACAGCTCTTACAATGCCGGAGATCCGAGTTCGATCCCGACTATGCAAAGTTTCTAGGTTTTCCCTGTGACAGCGTGGATTTTCTCTGAGATCTTCCGTTTCCTCCCACACTCCAAACACGTACAGGTTTGTAGGTTAATTGGCTTGGTATAAGTGTAAATTGTTCCCAGTGTGTGTAGGATAGTGTTAATTTGCAGGGATTGCTGGTCGGTGCAGACACAGTGGGCCGAAGGGCCTGTTTCTGTGCTGCATCTCTAAAAGAAAATATGAGATACATACATTTGGACAATAATCAACTGGATTTAATTTGTTCTGATATTTGAATGTTCTTTCACATCCTTTCTGCTGTCGTTTCCTTACATCCGCACTGATTCATCGGGGAATTTGTTGGAGGCCGTACATTTCCTTAATGAAACAGCCTTATGCCGAATTCTCACATCTGCCGCAAAACTTGAGCAGTTGTCAAATGCATGAGTTGACCGAAGTCTGCAGACACATCACGTCCCGATTCAGGAAAGGTGGGGGGTGGCAGTCTAAACAAGTGCTCTGCGAGTATCACATAGGTTGAATCATGTGGGAATGTGGTGGTGCACAGGGTGGACATGGCAGTGGAATAGTCTGGTGGTGGAACACAGGCATGGCAAGGTGGTGGTGTTAACAACAGGGACAGGTAATATGGTGGTGACACGCAGGTGGGAGGACATTGGTGGGAGGTCATTAATGTCACCATTGGTGATGCAAATGGCCAGGTGGCAGGTTGGTGTTACACAGGTGTGGCAAGGTGGGAGGGTGGTGACACTGTGCCAGGTCGTGTGGTGGTGGCACAGGTGTGGCAAGGTGAGAGGGTGGTGACACACATGGCTAGGTAACAGGATGGTGGCACAAAGTCTGGACCAAGTCATGAGGTGGTGGCCCATAAGGTGGGCAAGCAGCGTATAACAGCCTGGACAGATGGTTGAGGTGGTGGCACACAGGCCCAGGAAGAGTGGTGGTGGAGAACAGGCTGGAGAAGGTGGTTGGGGTGGTAGCACATAGGCTGGGACATGTGGTTAAGAGGTGGTACACAGGCAGGGTTGGGTGAGAGGGAGGTGAAAGATGGGTAAGGTAATGATGTGGTGAAACACAGACTGGTCAGGGTGGTGGGGTGATGAACACAGACTGGGCCAGCTGGGAGGATAGTACACAGGCTGGTGGTGGTGGCCAGGCTGGTTAGTGTAGGGTGAAGTTAACACACAGGCTGCTTCAGGTAGGAGGGGGGTGGTGGACAGACTGCGTTCCTTACCCGAAGTAAATCAGCGGGACAGGCAGCATCTCTGGAGAGAAGGAATGGGTGATGTCTCGGGTCGAGACCCTTCTTCAGACTGAGAGTCAGGGGAGAGGGAGACACAGAGGTAAGGACCTGTGAGGTGTGAGAATGAGACATCAATGGGGATGAGAAAATGTAGAATAGATCACTGCTGGCTCGGGGGAGGTGACAACAAAGCATACAGAGATAAAATTTAATCAAGGGGAAAGTGAGACTGGTCAGAGAACCAGGAAGGGGGTGGGATGGAGAGAGAGAGGGAAAACAAGGGTTACTTGAAGTTAGAGAACTAAAGAAGTTAGACTTCTTGAACTCACCTCAGCCGTATGAATATTGACTTCAGATTCAGATTCAGATTCAGAAAACTTTATTGTCTGTCGTAACAGAACATCTTCTTTGACGTGGCTCAACATACAGACAGGACAATGTACTGATAAGCAGTCGTACAGCACAGATTTCTACGAGCACACCCAGTGTGTATCGATCTTAAAAGCAAATATAAGATTAAAAACTGTAAAAATAGACAAGATAAAAGTTGTGGATACGTGTAAAGTGACAATGCGTCAGGGTTAATTTGTCCATTGTTCATTGTTTATTTAAGCTGTTTATGGCAATGGGTATGAATGAGTTTTTGTGGATGTTTTTCTTGGATAGGGGGACTTTATATCGGCGGCCTGATGGCAGAAGTTGGAAAGACTTGTGCAGGGGGTGGGTGGGATCCTGTGTAATGAGATTGGCTTTCCTTTTAACTGCCTGGGTGTGGAGTACTGATAATTGATTTTGAGTTTTGCAAGTTATTTTGCTTGCCTGATTGATGATCCGGGAAAGCTTTGATTTGTCTTTGACAGAGGTGAGGGTGAACCAGGATGTGATGTTAAAACTTCTTTAACTTCAAGTCACCCTTGCGTTCCCTCTCTTTCCTAGCTAACAATAATCTAATATAAATTCTCCTTCAACTTCATCCCCTTTGATGTCACGTTCTCACACCTTACACTTCCTTATCTCTGTATTTCCCTCTCCCCCGACTCTCAGCCTGAAGAAGGGCCTCGACTGGAAACATCATCCGATTCCTTCTCTCCAGAGATGCTGCCTGTAAACTAAACTTAACTAAACTAAATTATTTACAATCCATTTAAGGAAAATTCCTGTCAATCAAATTAATTGGGGACATATTTTGGAGCAAGTCTATGAAAAGAAAGCAGGGGATTAACATGCACAGTCATAGATTCAGCAACAATGCTCCCTGCAAGCCAATCTCACTCAAGGGTGACCACCCACACCATCTTTATTTCCCTTCTCTTTTCCAGCTCTCTCTCCGTAGAGGGTGGAATTGGAAACAAACTGCTTCAAAGAAAGTGTTTACCACCATCACATGAAGGATTCCAGCTGGAACATGGACTAAATTATTTTGTTACAAACGATTGAGTGGAAGGCAAAGCCACGTCCCATGGAAAACGATGAGAAAATCACAAAACATTCTTACTTAGAAACTGTCAAAACTCTGGGGATCAGTAAAACTTTTTTTTTGTAGATGCGTAATAGATGTTGTCCAATGTTGTCAAAAATGCACCCCCCTGTCCCCCTCCCACCCCCCTCCCCCCCAGATCCTATTCCATTACTTGTGCATCTTAATCAATATCACAGCACTTCCTCACCAGAATATTAAAGGTTTAACACATCTAATGTCTCAAATCTACACAGTAAGACAGCTTATATTGAGGGCTTCGCCTCACAATATCACATGAAGTCCCCTCCACCCTGTAATGATCTGTTCTCACTTTACCAACACCAAATGCTTCTAATGTTGAATGTGTTTAGGAGATTTCCTCAGAACAGTGGTTGCTGGTCACAAAAGGCTCATCCACAAACACTTCATCCACTTGCCCCAATTTCCTAAGAAGAGATTGCCCTCTCCCGTGTAGGGCCCTCTACATAATGCCTGAAGACACCAAAAAAACAGTTTTTACCCCACTGCTATAAAAGCACTAAATGTAGCCGCCAAGGAACGCAGGGGCGATACATACTAAGGGACTGTGGTACACTGTGAAATCGACAGAAGGATGGAGGGTTGGGTGTTTATGCATGCTATTTTCGTGATATTTATTTAGTTTTTTATCTTTTAATATATTACCTTGTATGTATCGTTAGCTTTTAGAAATGTTTGAATGGTGCACTGACTGGCTGACATTTTTAAATTTCGTTGTACATGGTTCATGTTACAATGACAATAAAGAAACTATTCTATTCCTGAACACAATTGACAAATTCCAGCGCTGCCAACTCTCACGCATTGAGCGTGGGACACACGCATTTCATGCAATTCTCACTCTGATCACAGAATTTGACGTCTTCAGTTGCCGCCGACGGGGTCGTAGCTTGCCGTATCTTGTCGCGGGTGGAGGCAAGTTGACTTCGGTTGTTGTAGGTTGTTGCCCGCGTGGTTATAGGTTGTCGTAGGTGTGGTCGTAGGTGGATGTCCCAATTCGCGAGGAATGGTGTCGCTGTCAAGTTGCCGGCAGTCGCTGGAAAAACCAGGAACTGTAACGGCGACTGTCAGAGTGGAACACGAACACACACACACACACACACAAACACATTGCTTCCTTCCCGCTTGTGCACACGGTGCAAAGCCAAGATGATACAGACACAGACCACGATGAACAGGAAGGTTGGCACAGTAAAATGACGGCTAAAGCACAGTGTACGGTAAGTTCTTTAAAAGAGGGTGGGAGAGGTGGGGTGGATTTGGGGGAGAAGGAGTGGAGACAACTTTTAAGAAGCCAGAGATACACGGCTGTGAAGCTCGGTGGACATTTAACATTACCGGTCGGTTATCCTTGGTTCTGAAAACTACCGCTTATCTTTTTTTCCCCAATGAGTCAATGAAATTCACCGGTCAGCGCCGGCTCCAACCTACGAGAACCTCCGAGAACCATCGACTTCTTGGCAACCTCCTGGCGACCCACCCACAGCTCGAGAATTCTCGCTTCTGTCCATGGCGGCTTCATTCTAGTCGCCGCTAATTTTTCAACATGTTGAAAAATTCACGGCAACCATACTGAGGCCGCGACTAGTTCCCAGAATGCGGGAACTCCTCACGACCATGAAGGCGCCTCCCCGGCAACCACCCGCGAGCATGTGACGACCATGTGGCGTTTGCATAGTCTCCTGCAGTCGTCTAAAAAGTCGCCTAAGTGGGACAGGCCCATTAAAATCCTTTGTTATTGCAACCTTATTAGTCCTGCAGCTGCCTGTAATTTAATTCCCATTGACTATTTGGGGCCTGCAGTAGTAGTACTCTCCCAACAAGGAGATCTTCCGTATCTTATTTCACAACATTGCCTTCTAACAACAAAGGTTTCCAGCAAGACTCCAGAGAACATGGGTCAATTTCCATATCCCACACGCCATAATTCTGTGAAGTAGCCATTGCTGATGAAATTCATGATCACCTTCAGTGCATCAGCACATCCTTTGATTGATTGATGAAAGGGTTCTTAAACAACCAGGATATTTAAGCTGACACAAAAAACAATAATCCACTATTGCAAGGAATCGGAAATAAAATTGGAGGACAAGCATTTCATATTGTGCTTGGGCAGCTTACAACCCAGGGGTATGAATATTGATTTCTCTAACTTCAAGTAACCCGTGCTTGCCCTCTCTCTCCCCATCCCTCCCCCTCCCACGTCTTTTGTTCTAACCTAGCTACAACTAACAACGGCCTGTTTCCTTTATCATCGTTTATTTTTTGCATATCTTTCATTCATTGTTCTATATCTCTCTACTTCCTCATCTGTAGCTCTCGTTCCTCTTTCCCATGATTTTCAGTCTGAAGAAGGGTCTTGTTGCGAATCGTCACCCATTCCTTCTCTCCAGAGATGCAGCCTGTCCCGTTGAGTTATTCCAGTATTTTGTGTCTATCTTCAGCTAGCAACAATCTCTCTGAAAAGTCCTCCAAATCTTCTGGAGGTGTAAGCAAACCAAAGCCAATGTCTTCTCTTAGCCAATATTCCCAGTGCTGAAGCCGTGGCTTACTTGGACCGGCCACTTTATTTGTATGGGCAGCATCTCTGGCTAGAAAGAATTGGTGACGTTTCCAGTCGAGACTCTTCTTCAGACTTCTTCAGACCCTTCTTTTAGTCTCGACCCAAAAACGTTGTACGATCCTTCTCTCCAGAGATGCTGCCTGTCCCGCTAAGTTACTCCAGCATTTTGTGTCCAACTATGGTGTAGACCAGCATCTGCAGTTCCTTCCTACACGAGTAGTTTTGTTTAGTTTAGTTTAGTTTAGAGATACAGCTTGGAAACAGGCCCTTCGGCTCACCGAGTCTACACCAACCAGCGATCCCTGCATATTAACACTTTCCAATCAATCAATCAATCAATCAATCAATCAATCAATCAATCAATCAACCTTTATTGTCATCTTGCAAAGCAACAATTGTACAGTGCAAAATGAGAAGACGTTTCCCAGCGGAGCATCACACATAAAACATTTCACACATAATAAAAACAATAAAAACAATCCAGTCTTTGATAAAACAGTACGAATACTTAAAAAGTGCAGGTAAAAACAGCAACATTAAAATACAGTAAAAACAGTCATCAAATGTCCAGGGCAGCTGATTTAAGTGGCCAGTGCCAGAGTTATTAAATTGTCAGTGCAAAGCAGCAGAATCAGGAGGAGTGACTGTTTAGCAGCCTCACAGCCTGTGGCAGGAAGCTGTTTAGCAGTCTGGTAGTCCGGGCTTTGATGCTACGGTATCTCTTGCCTGATGGCAGGAGATCCAGGTGTGTGTGGAGGGGGTGCAGTTTGTCCTTAGCTATTCTCAGTGCTTTTATCAGGCTGCGGCTCTGGAACAGTTCTCGTACCGAGGGTAGGGAGACGCCAATGATCCTCTCTGCTCCCCTCACTACCCTCTGCAGAGACTTCCTGTCCGAGCAGTTACAGTTGGAGTACCACGTGTTCATGCAGTACGTGAGTACAGACTCCAACGTGCCCCTGTAAAAAGTCCTGATGATGTTGGTGGGGAGTCCATACACCCATACACACACTATGGACAATTTACAGTTATACACTAGACTAAGTAGGACCCGTTGGGTCCCATGTTCACACCAGAGGACTGGTCCCCCAATGCAACATTCCACCTCTCCACCAATTGGCCGGTGGGGGACATGGGCTTTCTGGAGCACTAGCATGGATGTTGTGGGTCAAGCATAGTGAGTACAGGGTGAACAATTTATTTCAATCCATTTCAAGTCAAGTCAAGTCAATCCATTTCAAGTCGAGTCGAGCCAATCCATTTCAAGGGTAGGCCAAAACATTCATTGCATTGTCATTAAGGGCTAACAAATCATTTATTGCGAGTACATTGCAGACTCACAGTTCAGTTGATTCACAGCTTAGAATCACAGTTGTAGACTCTCCCTTGCGATCTTCCAGAATGACTGACTCACGTCCAGGCATCTGAGATTTTATAGTCCTGCCCCCCCCCCCCTTCCCCCCGGAAGGGGTGTTACCTTCATCATGGTGATTGACAGGCGAGAGGACCAATCAGCTGATCTCAAGATTTTTTAAACATTTGTAACTTTTTTACTTTTCATCAATCGGATAAATCCTCGGGGCTGCCTCAGCGGAGGAAGACTGTGGGTAAGATGGCCAAAAATCATAGTGATATATGGTAGAGTTTTTTCATAAAATCAAATTACAGCGCAGACAGGAAGTGGTCAAGATGACACTTTTAGTTATATGGATTTTTTATACCAAGCCAATGAACTGATACGTCCTGAGAAGAAACCGAAGATCTTGGGGAAAACCCAACACGGTCACAGGGAGAAGATACAGACATGAAAGCACTGTAAGGCAGCAACTCCGCCTGCTGGAACCAGATATCAGGCTCTTCGGTCCACAAAGTCGGGAGCTGCAGCACGACGGCGTGGAGGTTCTGGTCCATCATCACGTGTGATGAACGTCGGGGTCACCAATGGAGTGGCCTGGACGCGGTCAGAAAAAGGCTAGATGCCAGGCAGGTTCAAAAGTCCTTTAATGAAGGCATGACAAACTCTCAGATCACTCCCCGAACAGTGACCGGAAACCAATGGGGAGATCCTCGTCCCTGCCCCTCAAGTGCCAAGGGGGATGACCTAATATCCAGGGGTTGCCATATCGTGTTGTTACTTGCGAGCGGAGCACCGAGGCAAATTCCTTGTATGTGTACATACTTGGCCAATAAACGTATTCATTCATTCATTCATACATCATTCATTCATTCATTCATTCATTCATACATTAATTCATTAATTCAATCATTCATTCATGCATATCCCCGCTGCATCTTCTGCGCCTGCTATCTCTACCTCTTCCGATCACATATGTTTTTATCCCTTGTCCCAATAACTGTTCCATGAATAAATATTGGATGAATTCCATTGTAAGTGTAGAGCAGCATTCTGGAGTGCCCAACCCTTTAAGGTTAAGCATCACCTGAATGTGACATTAATGGAAAACAAAGCTTACTTTTTCTTCTTTCGGGGTTATCACAAACTCGTAATCATCCTCCACCCAAATATCCTCATCACAGAGGCTCGGGGTGTCGGTAGTTGTGGCCAGAGGTCAGTAAGTTGAATACCCATTTAGGCAAACCATGCAACTTTGATCTCCACATATTACAATAATGTATTGTCATCTCCAGACTTACTACAATGATCCACATGTGTGCCTCTCCCTTCTGATCTCCCGGGGAGACGACACCAAATACTACAATTCCAAAATGTCCATGTGACTTTTCCCTCTTCACATTAAGCCATGTGTCCCTTCATTAGTGTAGCCCCATTTGTGCAGGTTGGTGTATTTCTATCATCATTTAGAAATGTGCCCAGTCCATGGGATCTTTCCTTCCTCCAATTAGTGGGTCTAATGATTAAACGTGGTCTCATTGGAACATTCATGCTTCCAGCCTTTGTCATTTACTCTAGAAACTTGCAAAAGAGCAGAAACAAATCCAGCCACTTGCTGGTAGTGTGCAGGAAGGAACTGCAGATGCTGGTTTACACTGAAGGTAGGCACAAAATGCTGAAGTAACTCAGCCGGACAGACAGCACCTCTGGAGAGAAGGAATGGGTGACATCTTCAGCCTGTCCGCCAGGGGGGTAGAGATATGGGTGGGGGTAAGGTGTAAAAACGACAGATAAAACACACTAGGGTGTGGTGGTGAGTCTGGGTTAAAATGCGGTTGTTGAAACATAGAAACATAGACAATCGGTGCAGGGGGAGGCCATTCGGCACTTTAAGCCAGCACCACCATTCATTGTGATCATGGCTATTCGTCCCCTATCAATAACCCGTGCCTGCCTTCTCCCCATAGCCCCTAGAGCTCTATCTAACTCTCTCCTAAATCGGAGCTCTATCTAACTCTCTCTTGAGTCGGAGAGCAAGAGGAATCACAGAGGTGGAGCAGCGAGAGAGAATGTTGCAGAACGCTCGTTGGAGAGAGGAGGGGAATTTCTTCAAAGCAGGCAACCCTTGGGGAGATTTCTCAGTGGAGCCGACAAAAGGCGTAGTAACTGCAGAACATCCCGCTGAGTTACTCCAGCATTTTGTGTGTATCTTCGGTGTAAACCAGCATCTGCAGTTCCTTCCTACACATTTTATCTGCTCCACTGCAAAATCTCCCAAACAAAAGAGGATAAGATGGCTTTTCATGAATGGCCGGGGAACTCTGTTCCAAAGCAAGGCAGAGAAGCAGAGGACATTTTGAAGAAATGAACTTGGCGGAAAACATTCTGCAACTGGGGATTGGATGCTTTGGGGAAGAACAATGTAGGAGCCAGCCTGGGGGAACCACTGTGGGGGGGTGGATGAGAATAAAAGGAGGAGCTGGCGTGCTTTATAACTTTGTTAGCGCCGTAGGTGGCCGCTATACATTGGGTACACAAGCAAAGGACTTCACCGTGATTTGTCACGTGACAATAATGTAATCCATTCCATGTACTTTAATGGATTAAAATTTGATCACACGCATTCGTATTTGCAGTTATTAAGTAAAATAGTCTTGATGTTCTTCGTAGAAAACAATATGATGTTGAAAATTCTGATATTGCTCAAGGAGGGGGAAAAACAGGCAAGAAATGAAATTCCAGAAATAATATTAGACGGTGTTATTTGAAGTGCCAAGAGGGGGAAATTTGATGCAGCGAATTCAGAGAATTGTAAGCAGTTTGTAATATGTTTAACCAAGAGCTTACGTACTAGGAAAGCATGATGGAAAAAGATACAAATGAGATTCTAAACTTCTAATGCAGCACCCACCCAAATGTGTCCCATATGCGGGCGAGCTTTCCGGGCCCGGATCGGTCTCACCAGTCACCTCCAGACCCACAAACAAAAACACTGAAGTCATGGTCTTCTTCGACTACGAAGGGCAAACAACAACAACTCTCTCTCCCTCTTAACCCCATTCTGCTGCCTTCTCCCCATAACCCCTGACACCCGCACTAATCAAGAATCTATCTACCTCTGCCATGAAAATCTATC